>NW_020664462.1:2936154-3043285 GCF_002925995.2 Terrapene triunguis | reverse complement strand
TCCCATTGGGCTGCAGCGGCGAACCGCGGCGAGTGGGAGCCGCGATCGGCCGGACCTGCGGACGCGGCATGTAAACAAACCAACCCAGCCCGCCAGGGGCTTTCCCTACACAAGCGGCAGCCCCAGTTTGAGAAACACTGAGCTAGCTCTATCCCCTAATATACAATCAGAATTGTCTACTAAATCCTAAACAAATACACACCCATGCAAATCATTTGATGGTTGTGCGGTGTCACGAGGGCATAAACTGAAGACAGTTGAGTGGTACAGGGGAGAGAGAGAAGACTATCTTGTGGTTTCAACAATGGCCTGAGTTTCAGGCCAGCTGAGTCCAATGTCTAGCTTTGCTATGGAAGCCTGAGGCAAATCACGCCATTTTCTGTGTCTCGGCGGTTAAAACCGCCCCTCTGCTCTGGCAGCACCATGAGAGGCGAAAGGAAAACAAACGTGGTGCCCTTTTAAAAGCCAGCTTTATCTAATCTGGAACGACAGGCGCTAAAATGCCTTGATCAGAAACAGAGAGTTATTTCTCATTCCTATGAGATAATGAAATATTATTGGATCCTAGATGCCTAGTATGTGCTCAGTCTTAATGTCGCATTTGTTCTGGGGGGTGGAGAGGGGGGTTGATTGCCAGCTGGAGCTCCCTGAGCTATGGCCTGTGGGTTATTTTTTAACTATCAACCCTGTGATGGGGTGGACTCCCCACACTGGCACTGCAAGAGCTGAATTGGGCCAAGTGGGCCCAATCAGCCAATTAGGAGAATTAGGCCTGGGAGGAAAGCCCTAATTAGGGGAAGCTCAACTGTGTGGGAATGGGCGGGGCCTATAGACAAGACAAGAACTTGGAAGCAGAGGGGGCTGCAGGGAGGTGTCTGCAGTCAGTGCCTGGGAGAGGTTATAGCTCCCGGTTACTCCCTGGAAGGAGGGAGTTGAGAGGCTGGCAAACCCAGAGGAGTGGGGAGGGCCCGGAGGAAAGGAAGACGCTTGGGGAAAGGCGGTGACATGCAGGAAGGAATCACAGCTTGGCTGCTGCTTAGAGGGTCCCTGAGCTGGAACCTGGAGTAGAGGGCGGGCACAGGTTCTCCTAGCAGCCACTGAGGGAGCAGCACCTGAGGCAGGGAATGGGAGGACCGCCTGAGATGGCTGGTGAGCAGGGACTTTGATACGCATCCCCGGAAGGGGAAACCACCCAGTGACCTGGCCAGATGGCCGAGGTATGAGGCACAGAGAGTTTAAGCGACTTCCCAAAAAAGTCTGTGGCAAAGGAAGGATTTGCACCCTGGGGCCGAGGTATGAAGCAGAGGCTGCAGTTCCCAGAGGGGCTGCAGAGGGAGAACGAGACGGAGTGCAGCCGCAGGAAAGGGTGTCGGCCGCACAGAGCTAATCCCCAGAACGGCCAGGAGGGGGCACCACCTGCGTTGAGTAGAGCACCCTGTCACAAACTCGATCACCATGGAGGGTGGGGTGGAGAATAGTAAGGAACACCTCATGCAGAGAAATTTAGCCAACCCGGCGTGCTAGGCAACACCTCAGAGGCAACTAATAGTGATGAGAGACACACCTCTCTTGAAGTCACATTAAGGTGGCAGGAAAAACTGTTTTTTGGCATAGGTTTATATAAGAAGAATAATTAAAATATCTAGTGTGGGCCCCTGCCGTCTTTGGAAATAACAGGGCTGGACACCACTGGATTCCACTGGGCTAGGGTGGATCACACTGCCAAGGCTCTGTGTGTGTGTGTGTGTGTGTGTGTGTGTGTGCGCGCGCGTGCCTGGTCTACACTGGGGGTGGGGTGGGGGAATCCATCTAAGTTACGCAACTTCAGCTACGTGAATAGCAGACCCTGCCCCGTCGACTCCACCTGCGCCTCTCGCTCCAGTGGAGTACCCGAGTCGACTAGACTAGACGCGATAAATCAACCCCTGCTGGATCGATCGCTGCCCGTCGATTGAGCGGTTAATGTAGACAAGCCCACGCTACCAATGTCCGAGCTGTCCCTGTTCAGTGCATAGACTAGGATCTCATCCAAAGTGCTCCCTTCTGATAGCACCTCTTTTGTTCCCCTTATGGGGCATCTGAGCCAGAGACTTTCTCACCGTGGCTTGGGTTCCCTGGCAAACCCACAGTGATGGCTGACATCTGTCTGTTCAGGGGACATATTTTCACTGTCTCCTTGGCCGGAATTAGACTCGACGTCCGAGACAGTTGTGATGAGAGGAAAGTGTGCAGGTTTAACACATCACCTAACTGATCTGAATACAAATTCCCAGGTCTAGTAGGATTTTTACATGTGCTGGCAAAGATGTATTCCATACAGTATTTTCCTTAGTAAAGACAAGGCCTATGAGAAGCAATGCTATCCAGTAGTTAGGGCACTGACCTGGAAGTCAGGAGAGCTGAAATCTCTTCCCAGCTTTGCTAGGATGTACAGCATGACCTTGAGTTTACACTTCTTTGAGCCTCCCTTTACCCTCTGTGTCTTATCTGTTTAGAATGTAAGGTCTTTGGAGCAGGAACTCTCTTACTGGGGGTGTGTCCTATCCTGGGAGGCCCTAATCTTACTTGGGCCTTGTAGACCCTACTGTAATACACAAAATAACCCTGCAAGCTGGAAAAAGTGATTTCTGTTGGTGTGCATGCCTTAGTCCTGGTGGGGAGCAGGTGTCAATCAGAGACTGAGTGCTGGAAGTGATCCCCTCTATCTGTCTTGGGTACATCCGAAGAAGTGGGTTGTAGCCCACGAAAGCTTATGCTCTAATAAATTTGTTAGTCTCTAAGGTGCCACAAGTACTCCTGTTCTTTTTTCTTGGGTACTTAGATGCCCCCCATTAATCTAGTACCTGAGCACCAGGCAGTCTTCCACATAATCATCCTCACAATGCCAGTGGGAGGTACGGAAGGTTCCTTATCCCTATTCTACGCATGGAGAACAGAGGCACCGAGATTAAATGACTTGCCCGAGGTCACACTGAAAGCCTGTGGCAGAAAAGAGAATTGAATCCAGTGGTCTAAAAACCCAAGTTAGCACCTTAACCATCCTTGCTGCTGAAAGAGATTAGGGTGCACCCAGAGCGAATGCTGATCTCTTTGACATGCTTGAAAATAGGGTTTCCTTAGCGAGCTGCAGAAACAGCCTCTTCTGGCGGGCAGAGAGATCCCGGTGGCCTGTTAAGTGGAGTGGTGGAACTGCAGGGGACACGGTGTCATTCCTGCAAGGCCATTGTAAGAGGAACATGAATCTGAATTCCACTGGGAAAGTGTAGCTTAGAGATGCAAAATGGGAGGAGTCCCGGGAATGCTGCTTGGAAGAACTGGGGGGTGATTTCTTTGGAAACAGCTAAAATATCCTGGAGTAAAATTAGATCCGTTTTGAGACATTACTGGGGCCAATGGCTAAGATCAGGGGCGGCTCCAGGCACCAGCGCACCAAGCGCGTGCCTGGGGCGGCAAGCCGCGGGGGGCAGCCTGCCGGTCGGTGTGAGGGCGGCAGTCAGGCGGCCTTTGGTGGCATGCCTGCGGGAGGTCCACCAGTCCCGCGGCTTCGACGGCAATTCAGCGGCGGGTACGCCGAAGCCACAGGACCGGCAGACCTCCCGCAGGCATGCTGCCGAATCAGCGTTACCAGCGGACCTCCCGCAGGCATGCCGCCGAAGGCTGCCTGACTGCTGTGCTTGGGGTGTCAAAATACATAGAGCTGCCCCTGGCTAAGATGTCCAAAAGCAACTACGGCCAGTGATTCTGAGCACCTCAAGTTGGGCATCTAACAACTGAGGAAGCCAAAGATCACTAGTCACTTTTCAAACTCTTGGCATATGGTTTCCGTTCCCCGGAGTGCTCTCAGCCTTTGCTCTGCAGGAGTTTACTCAGCCTGTATTTTGAATTCAGCATTCTGAGTTTTACCACCAAACCTGGTAAATCAGACCAGGGATTGCTTTGAAATGAAAGCCGGGCTTGATCAAAAGGTTTGGGAACCTCAGCATCCCTGTTCTTGTGCTCATGGTTTCCAGGGAGGTGAATTGTGCTCTTACTTAGCCCTTAACAAGAGGCAATCCATCCAATATATATATATATAGAGAGAGATACACCTATCTCATAGAACTAGAAGGGACGCTGAAAGGTCATCAAGTCCAGGCCCCAGTATTCATTAGCAGGACCAAGTACTGATTTTGCCCCAGATCCCTAAGTGGCCCCCTCAAGGATTGAACTTATAACCCTGTGTTTAGCAGGCCAATGCTCAAACCAGTGAGCTATCCCTCCCCCCTTTAATGAAATGGAATGACAGCGTACTTAAAACTGGGGTGGGGGGGGACCCAGAATGTTCCATGACTAACCTGAGGAACTCACCATCACAACATATAAAGATTAGTCTCCTGGATGAAAACGTCCACGCTCCCACTAAAGCATGTAATTAACACTGGTTATGCTTGGTTTCGGTGCAGACATTCTGCTCAACTTTCATTGCTACTCTCTGACATAATAGCAACGGAAGGATAGTACAGTGATTTGGGCAGTTGCTTTTTCACCCCCCAGGGTGCAAATCCTTCCTTTGCCACGGACTTTTTTGGGAAGTCGCTTAAACTCTCTGTGCCTCAGCTACCCATCTGTAAAATGAGCACAGGGCTTCCCTACTTCACAGGGGTGTGTTGTGGATTAAAGGTTGTGGGGGGTTCGGCTACAAAGTACTCCTGACATAAATGTGATTGGCTGCGCGAGTGATCACAAGCAGTGGGTGCATTAGAGCAAGAGACCCTATGCCTTTCTCCAAAACTCATATTTTTCTAAACCCTAGCGAGAGGGAATTATGAGCTTTGTCTCTTTGCGGGCAGACAACAATGTTGAGTTCTAACTGACACCTCCAGCTAGGACAATTAACATGCAAAGGAATGGCTGGTAGACTAGAACGAAGAGAAGACAGCTTGGAGTCAGAGATGCTTATTGGCAGGATAAAACCGGGAACCGGAACTGTTTGGCCAAAGCAGCAAGTATAATCCTGAATGAATTTGGGGGAGCTGCAACAGAAAGAGAGAGGATGGACCTGGGGTGGAGGCTTGGGTGTGGGGCTCAGGAAATTGGGGTTCAATCCGTTTCTTTCCCACTTGATCTTTGCCCCCCTCTGTTACGTGGGGGTAACAATGCTTTCCTTCGTCTGTCATGTCTGTTTTCAGGGCAGGGACTCTTTCACTACATGTTTGTACAGCACCTCGCACAATGGGGCCCTGATCTTAGTGGGGTAATACAGCACCCACAGCTGACTCGGGCTTCAGGGCTATAAAATTGCAGTGGAGATGTTGAGGTTCGGGCCAGAGCCTGGGCTCTGGGACCTCCCCCCTTGTGGGGTCCCAGAGCCCAGCTTCCAGCTGAACCCGAGTGTCTACACTACAATTTTATAGTCCCTCAGACTGAGCCCAAGTCAGCCGATACAGGCCAGTCGTGGGTGTGGTATTGCAGGGTAGACATAACCCTAGGTGACACTGGGATACCAATAATTCCACAGGAGGCTGTTGTATCATTTGGGAGTGACACTGGTGGAACTTGGACCCTCTGTGACCCTTTGTGGATCAAAGGCCAAATCTGATATCCAGCAGAAAGATACTCACTGGCTCCAGTGGCCGTTGGATCATGACCCGAGCCCTGAATGGCAGAGCCTGCTAGACAAGCAGCTTAAC
This sequence comes from Terrapene triunguis, assembly GCF_002925995.2. Lineage (NCBI taxonomy): Eukaryota > Metazoa > Chordata > Testudines > Emydidae > Terrapene > Terrapene triunguis. The sequence continues at coordinate 3,037,616 of NW_020664462.1, read as the reverse complement.
ATGGCAGTTCCTGGCTAGGGGCAGATAAAAAATAAGAAGGGAACTGGCACAAATTGGGCTCCAGGGGTGGGGATTAAAGGCAGATGGCTTTTAACATGGGGTATAATCCATTCCCAAGCCCTATCCTCCCACCAATAACCAGGGGAGAAGTTGTTTGTGTTATCAGTGCCAAAAACAGGATATCTAGGTACACAAGGAATTGCCACATGAGTTCAGATCCAAGGTCCATCCAGTCCAGTATCCCACCTCTGAAAATGGCTAGAACGAGGTGCTTCAGAGGAAGGTACAAGAACCCCCATAGTGAACAATCACAAATAACCTGAACATGGGCAAGTTTCTGCTGCCTGTCACGTATTGCTTGGACTATGCCCTGAAGCAGGAGAGTTTATATCATGTATCTAACAGGACTGTGGATCCATGAGAAAGTTGAATCTTGGTCTGATTTCTTTATGGTATCTTGTGGCAATGAGTTCCAGAGGTTAATCCTGGAAGGTTTTATATCTTTTACCTGTCTTTAATTAGTTGCCATTAAATTTCATTGGCTGTCTCCTGTTAGGGGCTATGTAGAAGAGCACAATTTACCTCCTGGGAAACAATTAATCAGTGTAGATTCAAAGGTCAGAAGGGTTCACTGTGATCATCTGCTCTGATCTCTTGTATAACACAGGCCAGAGAACTTCCCCGAAGTAATTCCTAGAGCAGATCTCTCAGAAAAACCTCCAATCTTGATTGAAAAGTTGCCAGAGATGGAGAATCCATCACAATCTTTGGTAAATTGTTCCAATCGGTTAATTACCTTCACCATTAAAAATTGTATGCCTTATTTCTAGTGTGAATTTGTCTAGCTACAACTTCTAGCCGTTGGATCACGTTAGGCCTTTGTCTCCTAGACTGAAGATGCATTACAAAATATTTGTTCCCCTATAAACTGTGATCACGTCACCCCCAACTTTCTCTTTTTTTAAGATAAATACATTGAGCTCCTTGAGTCTGTCACTATAAAACTTGTTTTCTAATCCTTTGAACCATGTTTGCGGCTCTTCTCTGAACTATCTCCTGTTTATCAACATCCTTCTGAACTGTGGGCACCGGCACCAGACACAGTATTCCAGCTGCGGCTGCAATCATTGCAAATACAGGGGTAAAATAACCTGTTCACTCCTACTTGAGAGTCCCTCTAGTATGTCCTCTCTTCATCAACCCCTCCCTAAGAGAAACAGTCCCAATCTTTTCAGTTTCTCCTCAGCGGCCCAACGCTGATGGATAAGCCCCTCCCTACTCGAATGCTATTCGAGGTCAACCTTGTCAGAACAGAATGTAAGCCAAACTTCTCAGAATATTCTTTCCCCAGCCCAGAGGAGAGGACAGGGAAAGACTCCAGGCCAGCGGACATGGATGGGAGGTTTTCCAGAGTCAGTGTGTATGGGTCCCCAATCTCCCCAACTGTCAATCCAATACTCCATTCACTGAAGCTTTTGTTTGTAGGAAAGTCTTGTGACATAGTGTGTACATGTGGTAGAACAGAGAGGGTCTTGTGAGCAGGTTGTCTCTGGGTATTTATATTTTAAAGGCCAGATTCCTCTGCAGCTGTGTGTTGGCGGAGAGCCATCGAAACCAATGTAGCTCCCCCGATTGCGCGAGGAAATACTTCAGCTTGTGGATCTGGGTTTCCCCACAGATGACTGAACAAGGTGCAGTCTAGCGGTAGGCTGGCGGGCCACTGCCTTTAGGCTCCAAATGCCCAGCCAGAGTTAGACACCAATGCTTCCTGCGTAGCTTGGAGGGAACAGAATTATTGGAAAGGAGCGGGGGAGGGACCTTTGGGAGGAATGTCAATATCCCCCAATGGTTTATAGTCATGAAGTCACAAACACACAAGCCCAGGTGGCCAGGGGTTAGCTACAATCATTATAGTCCACTTACTTTTCCAGCCAGGAAAATACATAGACCTGTGCACTTCTTTTGGGCAACAGTGGCATCCGGTGGCTAGCTAAGTTTTGCTTTTAAAATCGATACTCAGCCCCACCACCTCTCAAGAGGGACTAATGGTTAGAGCAGGGGAGAGTCCTGGGAGTCGGGAGTCCTGGGCTCCACTTCGGGAGGCACTGGGTTAATTCATCTCGCTGTGCCTCGGTTTCTCTTTCTGTAATGTGGGAATAATGATAGCGGAGTTGTGAGGATCAACTCATCAACGTCTGCTAATTGCTTTGGGGTGGTGAGGCGGAAGGCGTTGCAGAAGTGCTAAGTATTATTGGGGGAGTGATGGCTGGCTGCCCAGTGCAGTGCCTGAGAACAGTGGGCTTGGACCTACTGTTTGCCCTGGAATAGAGTTTTTGGAAAGGCAGAATGTGGAGGACTGTCACAAGAAACAGAACCTTGGGAAGTCTCTTCTGCTTGATCTCCACCATAGCACATTTCAGTCTTCCTTCAGGACTCTCCCTGGCACCACCTACATGTACTAACTGTCGTGGTGTTTTGTTTTCCTCATGAGGAAAACCCTCTATTGGGAGCTGCACAGAGTTGAATACTTGCTACGAAGCAAAAATGTGTTGACCATACAGCTGCAAAAACAAGACAAAAGTATGTCAAAGAGGCTGCTTATCACCTACATGAAATAATGTGTCATGTACCTCTTGTACATGGTAGATTCTAGCAGGTCAGGCTTCTGTATCAAATATAGACTGGCTACAGAACTTACTTCTGAACAAGATACACACCAGATGTGTTCCTCCTAACATCCTTAATGCATGGCCAGGTATGGCTATGCTTGCTTTTAAATAAAGTATTTCTCACACAGCGCCACCTAGTGTCCAAACAGCATAATAGAGTTTAACATGCCATTACATCTCCCCTTTTAAGTTCTACGTTCCTACCATTTCATTTACAAATATACACTACCACCCGATCTTTGAAGTTCAGTACATATCAGTCTAAGTGTCTCTGAATCATACTGCTTTTCTAATTACACCACCTGAACGCACAACAACGTGGTCATCTGGCTGTCCACTAGTTGCAATGACCGGCTACGGTCGGTTTGGAATCTCTGAGTCACCGCCACTGGTAGAATTTGCTCTGTTAGTTCTTTCTGAGGAACAAATTTCAGATGTTGATGGTTCCTGTTGAACTCTCCACTGTCGTTCTAGATCTTTGACTTCTGTTTCCTTGCGAAACTTCTGTCCACCCTTTTTCTTCATCCAATTTGATATGAACACAATCACCAGGTTCTAGACCCAGCAGTTCTCTGAGTGACGTCTATTGTCAAAGGGTTCGTAGGCTCTTTTTGCCTTTTTATCCGATTTGTCGACTCTCTTCCTATCTAGCCACTTTGGCGATAGGTTCTTTTCCAAAGCTGGAACAGTAGTTCTGAGTTGTCTTCCCATCAGGAGCTGTACTGGATTACATCCAGTAGCTGCTAGTGGTGTTGATCTGTAACTCAGAAGAACAAGGAATGGATCTTCCTGCTGTAAGACTTTCTTGGCTGTCTCTACAGCTCTCTTAGCCTCTCCATTCGCTTGTGGGGAATGTGGGCCGCTGGGAATAAGATCAAAATAACATTTCGTTTGGAATGACTTAAATTCTGCTGCAGGAAATTGTGGTCTGTAGTCCATCACTGGTTGTTCTGGGATAATGAAGTGAGCAAAAGTGCACTGCGGGTTCTTGATAACACTGCAACATGTTATGTCTTTCAAGTGCATTATTTTTATAGACCTGGAAAAATACTCCACTCCATCCAGGTAATGATGTCCTCTGAATTCACATACATCTGCAGCTATTCTTTCCCAAGTTCTGTTTGGTAGGGGTGTTGCATTGCTCTGGACTGTCAGTTCTGCAATGGCCACATGCAGATACTTTGTTTATGCCCTGGCTGATGGCTGGCCACCACACTGAGTGGATGGCTTCTTCACACCATTTAGTTAATCCTTGATGTCCTTCGTGAATGGGGTTTAGAATTTCTCTTCTCATTTGGTTTTGGAATTATGATGCAATCACCTTTAATCAGGAGTTCATTTGACTCGCGTAATTGTCCACAGACCACAAAGTAGTCTCTGGTCCCGTCCTTAATATCCCTTAGATACTCAGGCCAGCCAGTCCCGATATAAATTAAAACTTCTTGAACTTGCATGTCTGTTGAGGTTGCTTTTTGCAGCCTCTTTTCTGACACTGGTCTGTGTGTCTACACAGCATCCCCATACACCTTTGTCATCTTCGAGCTCACAGGTAGTTGAGTGCAATCCTGGGCTCCATGACAGAGGGTCTGCTACGACCAGATCTTTCCCTGGAACGTATTTAGTAATTCAGGTAAATTGCATGAACCTTATCAATAGATGCTGGCATCTCAGCCGTGCTTGATCCAAGTCTTGTCTGTTGGGTGATGTATTTCTAACTTCTGTTCTACTTTCTGCATGTTGTTGGAGGGTGTCATAACTATAAAGGGAAGGGTAACAGCTCTCTGTGTACAGAGACTCCAAATCCTTTTACCTGTAAAGGGTTAAGAGGCTCAGGTAACCTGGCTGACACCTGACCCGAAGGACCAATAAGGGGGCAAGATACTTTCAAATCTTGGGGGGGGAAAGGCTTTTGTGTGTGCTCTTTGTTTTAAGGGGTGGTTCGCTCTTGGGACTGAGAGGGACCAGACATCAATCCAGGTTCTCCCCATCTTTCTAAACAAGTCTCTCCTATTTCAAACTTGTAAGTAAAAAGACAGGCAAGGCATCTTAGATTTACTTTGTTTTCTCAACTTGTAAATGTACCTTTTACCAGAGTGTTTATCTTTGTTTTGCTGTACTTTGAACCTAAGACAGAGGGGGTTCCTCTGAGCTCTTTAAGTTTGATTACCCTGTAAAGTTATTCTCCATACTGATTTTACAGAGATGATTTTTACCTTTTTCTTTAATTAAAAGCCTTCTTTTTTAAGAACCAGATTAATTTCTCCTTGTTTTAAGATCCAAGGGGGTTTGGATCTGTATTCACCAGGAGTTGGTGAAAGGAGGGTGGGAGGAAGGAGGGGGGATGGTTAATTTCTCCTTGTTTTAAGATCCAAGGGGGTTTGGATCTGTGTTCACCAGGGAATTGGTGAAAGGTTTCTCAAGGCTTCCCAGGGAGGGAATTCTTGTGATGGTGGCAGCGGACCAAAGCTAAGCTGGTAGTTAAGCTTAGAAGTTTTCATGCAGGCCCCTACATTTGTACCCTAAAGTTCAAAGTGGGGATACAGCCTTGACAGAGGGGTTGTGACTTTAATGTTGATCCCGGAGGGATGGCTGCTCTTTTCATGTGTAACATTGTATTTTTTACCATGTTTGTGTTCACCGTACTGAGCTGTGCTGATTTTAAAACATCTCCTGTTCTGACAAGAGGGGACATCTACACTGCAAAAAAAAAAAAAAAAAAAAAAGTGGCAAGCACATCTCAGAGCCCAGGTCTACGGACTTGGGCTCATGCTATGGCACTAAGAAAGCCACGTTAGATGTTCCCATTCGGGCTGGAGTCTGGGCTCTGAAACCCACCCCCTCCCTGGGTTTCAGAGCCTGAGCAGGAATATCTACATGTCTGTAAGCAGGGTCTGAATGAATGCTTCCCTGACATTCATAGCTGGGAGGGGGAGAGACTCCGGGCTTGGTTATGTAAATACAGTTTGCGCCTACTTTGCTTAGATATTCAGCAGATGGAGCGGTGTTTTGCTCATTGTAATCATCTTGGCTGGGGTTGGGTCACAAATCACCTTGGTATTAAATGAAGGGGTAGTGAAATATGGTTACCAGTGTTGTAATTATTGTGGGAATACAGGGAAGCAGGACTGTGCTTAACCTGTTCCAAATGGGGGGGGGCGGGGGTCACCCTTAGCAGAGAGGACATCGCCCTGTGAAAGTAAGAAGAGTGGGAACAGGCATCTCGGTGGCCTGGTCCGGAGGTTGCATAACCCGCATCCTAAGGGTCCTCTCTAGATTGGCTTAATCTGTTCTTCCCCACTGTTCAAAGAATAGAGCTAAATAGGCTTCGCTAGGAACCTCTTTTGTTAGTTTAATTGCTCAATGCGAGCTGAAACCAGTTGTGGTAGGATTGTGTTTCTGCCCTGCCTGCTAAGAGCTGAAATCACTTGAGATGGGCCAGTTGTTTCTGCCCAGCCTGCAAAAGAGCTGAGAGACGGATGTGCAGAGGTCACAGCAGAGCGGCAGAAGGTGACGGACAGTCAGCTGGCGAATAAGCGGCCAGCAGGGCGGCGGTGGAGAGGTGCGATAAGCAGCCAGTTGGTTGGCTGGTGGAGGGGCGTGGCAGGAGCGGTGAGCAGGTGGCCGGTGACTGGCCAGCGAAGTAAGTAAGATGCCTCTTTACACCCCCGCCCCCCCGAGCAGGGTGGGAGGTGAACTCTGCAGATGAACCTCTGAATTCTGGGTCTGCACTGATCAAGGACAGCAACTGTGAGTGGGGTGCAGAGAAGGCGTCGGGCATGTGAAAGGGAATTTTGAGTTGCTGGACTTAAGAACCTGAGGGGAAAAGGACACTGCCCAACTTCCTTGGGGGTGGGTCTTTTACACACGGTTTATGTTTATGAACCCTGTTTGTGGTGTTTTCTCAAATTAACGCCGAGTTACTTCCCTCCTTTTATTCAAAGTTTCTGTTCTACACTCAGACTCTGTGCTTGCGAGTGGGGCAGTATTGCTCTCCGAGGCACCTAGGGGTGGTGTGTACATTTTCCCAGGTCACTGGGTGGGGGGGGGTTGAGCTGGTTCTTTGTTGTATTGATGGAGAGGAACCCCTAGATATTGAACCTGGCCCCGGTTGCTGCCGGCTCCACCTGGCAGAAGGGTGACATGTCTATTTGTAGTGCTGTAGCAGAAGCCCTGCAAGCCCAAGTCCATAGACCCAGGCTCTGAGACTCACTGCTGTGGGTTGTATTTTTTTTTGCAGCGCAGACATACCCTTTATTGTGTTGAACACTATGGCCTAAGGCTACGGTCTAGATCCACAGAGATCTAGGTGCTTAACTCCCACTGAAATCAGGCGGCTAAATACCTGTGAGGCCCGTAGCCTAAGCCACTATATTAATAAACTTGAAATGTCTGTACCAGGCACTGGATGGAGACGAGACAGACACTGAACAGCCAATGGGTTCTTATTGATACTAGAGTAGCACCTATTGTTGAGTAGCACTCAGATGCCCTAAGCAAGATCACAGTCCTATTTGGTTCCTCAGTGTTCAGATACATAGTCCCTGTCGAAAGAGGTTACAATTTAAACAAAGTATTCTGCTTGTTTTTACATCCCAGTGAGTGTCTGGGCCTAAATGACTTGCCCAAGGTCAGACAGGAAGTCGGTGGCAGAGCCAAGGCTCAAACCCAGATCTCGCAAGTCTCACTGCCTTAAAAGCAAGGCCATGCTCTGTCTCAGGACACCCTCCCTTTCGCCTACTACTCCACCTCCAGCTGAATATAAGCTAGCACCCTCCCTGTGCCAGGTGTCATGCCCCTCTGCCAGTCTCCGGAGTGGCATGGGGTGATATTTTTCCACTCAAACTGGAGGGGAAAATGGCATCCTTTCTAAACCAACAACTTAAATGGGGGAGGCAGCTTTTGGTTTCATTGTCAAAACCAAGAATTGTCAACGTTGAGCTTTTGAATGTTGGGGGTTTGGGTTTTCTTACCCCTTTCTTCCTTTAGCCTCCCCCCATTCCCCCAGTGGCTGCAATGCAATGAATGATGGCAAAGGAGTCAGAAGTCTTCCCTGTCTCCTTTTTCCACTCCTGCTTTTTGAAACCTCCTCAACTGGGGCAAGGTTCCTCGGTGGCAGAAAGGAAAAAAATTTAAAAAAACATGCACACACCTACACGCACACATGGACATCATTTTATTGCTGTTAGTGGCGGAAAGGGTGTGCGGGGGCACGGGGAAGCAGGGTTTCAACGAAATACTAGGGGGGAGAAAGTGGGTTGTTTGGTTTTGAGCCCTGCGCAAGGGAAACAACTTAAAAAGTTTTAGCAACGGTTTTTTTTCCCTTTTTTTTTTTTTAAATCAGCTCTAAACTTGAACCATCCAGCTCCCTAAAAGTAGCCTTCACTGATTCCTGTTTGCTGGTTGGTAAAATAAAAACAGGGGAATCTTATGCCGAAAAGGCACTCAAAATTATAACGTCCAGTGCCCGCCACAAGTTCTATAGGAACACAAGAACGGAAAGAACTTCTGGGCTCATCAAGTCTATTTCCCCTGCTATTCCAGTCAACACTCCCTCTTCCTAAATCAAGTCCCATCTTCTACCACTGAATGGGGCTGAATGACACAGCGAAATGCAAACGCTGGCCTTAAATGCATGTACATAAACCTAGCCCAGTTGATTTAGTGCTCCACAAGAATCGACTCCTAGCAACAGAGGCAGCCGCTCAACCAAAATAGACAGTGGTTTTTAAAGCATCGCTTCCAGGGCTGCTCTGATTTGTGAATAAACTGGATTTCAAAATGGAAAACAATGGTGTGTTACTAAGGCGTGAGTAGGAGCAGAGGCGGAGGACAATATGCTGTGGACTGGGAAGGAGGTGGGAATGGACTTTTCCCTGCCAGTCGCATGCTGCGTCTGATATGAAGATTTCAGAACTGCCCCCCCCCCCCCCCCCCCCCCCCCGCCTCCCAAGCCCAGCAAATACTGAAGGGTTATCCTGGGATGAGATCCCAGAGAAAATAAAGACTGTCTGATAAGAAAGTCACTGAAGCCTGAAAGCACCAGAGATAACCAAGCAACTGAGCCAATGCTGACCGGCAGCAACTGTGGTCCTGTGGCAACAGAGCCACTGGGGATTTCTTGTTTTAAGTGGATTTAAGGCTGGGAAAAAGGCCTGGAAAAACAACATCTTCTCTTTGCTGCTGGTTCGTGGCTAACATCAGAGTGGTGCTGCTTCAGCAGCATACGACCACCCCAGTGCTGTCCCATCTTTGTTAAGGGCGCAACAACAGCGCTGCTAGTTTCCCTTGTGAAGCAGTCAGCTGCTCAGAGAGACCGGGCTCAAATCCACCGGCTTCTTTCACAGAGGCTGCGAGACAGGCCCGACGAGCCTGGGCCAGCTTTGAACCAGCTACACGGGGCACTAAGCCCACGTTCATTCTCCAGAGCCATCCCGCTGCCTGCGAGCCAGGATCATTCACGTTGGAAATTGATTTGTCGCTTGTTTTGCTTCAGCCCATCCTTTTCGCCCATCCCCCAAGGATTCCCACCCAGCCAACTTTTAAATCTGACCCCCAGCAGGTGACTTCATGGGTGATCTCTCCAGAGCCCCTCAACGGCCAGAAAAAGGGGGGGCCCTGCCGAACAGTCCATCTCCCCCTCCCCCAGCCTAGGGTGGTCATCAGGGCTAAGAGCTGAAGCTGGGTCTTTGAGGGCACTAGCCACTGGGCCTGGAGTGTCTTTTAAACAGGCTCCTGGAGTTATTTTCAATGTGCTGGTTTGGCCCAATTGCCTCTTGCACTGTGTGAATCCATGAAACTGTCTCACTCTTTTCTGGGCACTGGGGACAGGGCTGCAGACTGGTTTTACTCTGGCCCTGGCAGCGTTTACAGCAGCATCCACCAGTTGCTAATGGCTCCCCCAGGAGCTATCTGCCAGCCGCGGATAGCCAGAGCACAGGGAACTCTGCCGATTTTCACCTCTCCCTAGCTCTGGAGCTGGCAAGGAGCCCTCATAACCGGCCCCTCCTCTAACTGGGGAGATGAGACCATATATTTCACTCCCTTTCTTGCAGCAGAATGGAGCAAGCATCAGGATGTGGTCAGTAATGGTTGCAGCAAGCTTCTGATGCAAACTGGGTTTCAAAATTTAGCTCCCACGACTGGTTGCATTTCCTTCCATAATATACGTGGCTTTTAACACGTGCAGCTCGGCAGTAAGATCATGACTATCCTTCAACCTCATGCTTCAGGGCTTCAGCTGGTCACCTGTAGGGGTCAGGAAGGGATCCCTCCCCCCATACACAAGTGGCTACATGTGTTCGGGAGGGGAGGGGGGTTGCTTTTCTTTGAAGAAGAGATTGGCTATAGCTGGAGTTGGGACACTGGACGGGGTGTATCAGTGCTCTGAGGTGGTGCAGAGAACCTTCAGGTAATGATCAAGTGATCTCTCCCCTGCCATCCATCTCCACCCTCTGACAAACAGAGGCTAGGGACACCATTCCTTACCCATCCTGGCTAATAGCCATTAATGGACTTAACCTCCATGAATTTATCCAGTTCTCTTTTAAACCATGTTATAGTCCTAGCCTTCACAATCTCCTCAGGCAAGGAGTTCCACAGGTTGACTGTGCGCTGGGTGAAGAAGAACTTTCTTTTATTTGTTTTAAACCTGCTGCCCTTTAATTTAACACACCTCCATAAAACCTCATGCTGCCCAGTCCCTCCCTCGCCCCTGTTCCCCATCGGCCCAAACCCCTTTCCCCCAATAAAATCCCCTCTTAAAACCTCCCCAGCCCCAAAATACGTTCTCCCCACCACCCTCTGCCCCCTGCTACTCCACCACCCCTTCCCGCCCCCCGGCCCCTTCTGCTGCCCCCAACCCCCACGTCCATCTACCCTACAGATCAGCCCAAACACCCCCAACTCCTGGCTGCACCAACCCCCATCTCCCTTCAGTTGCTCCAGTCCCCTGTGACTCGCCTACTGGGCCCATCACCCCGTTAGCCCCGGCATCAGCATCCCATCTTCACTTTGGAGTGTTACGTGGGACTGGTGACCTTTCTCCCCACCTCTCCATGTCTTCTTCGGAGGGGGGTCAGATGGGTAGCCCCCCCTTCAGAGGAGCCCACCAAATCTGTGTGTGGCAACAGCCAATGGGCCAGAGTGGGCACCTGGGCCCATCCCCATGGGGCAGGAGCCACCATTGTGGGATGAGAGTGGGGCAGGCTTGCTCTCAGCCCCACAGGGAGTCTCCTCTCCACACCAGGCCAAGAGAGAGACAGCGATTCCCCTGCCTCCCCCCTCCCCCTCCCCCGCCTACACATGCTGGGGGGGGGCAAGGCTGACAGTTTTACTCAGCCCCCCAGGAATATTTTCACCAGTCACCTATGCACCTTGGTGTCTCCCTCTGACGCATCTTTTGGTCTCCTGAGGACTGACATGGTTTAGTCTAAAAATCTCTGGACTTAATATAGAATCATAGAAATGCAGGGCTGGAAGGGACCTCGAGAGGTCACCTCATTCATCCCGCTGTGCTGAGGCAGGGCCAAGTACACCTAAACGTGACAGGCGTTTGTCCAACCTGTTCTGAACCCTCCAACGACGGGGATTTCACAACCTCCCTTGATAACTTGTTCCAGTGCTTAATTATCCCTATATTTAGAAAGATTTTCCTAATATCTTATCTAAATTTCCCTTGCTGCTGATTAAGCCAAATGCTACTTGTCCTACCTTCAGTGGCCATGAAGAACTGTTGGTCACAGATCTCTTTATAACGGCCCTTAACATATTTGAAGACTGTTATCAGGTCCCCGCTCCGTCTTCGTTTCTCAAGACCAAACATACCCTGGTTTTTAACCTTTCCTCATAGGTTAGGGTGTTCGAAATCTTGTAGTGTTTTTGTTGCTCGCCTCTGGTCTCTCCAATTTGTCCACATCTGAAAGTGTGGCACCCAAAACTGGACACTGGTGAGGTCTCACCAGTGCTGAGTAGAGCGGGACAGTTACTGCCTGCTTTTTACATACAACACTTCTGTTAATACATCCCAGAATAAGCCCCTTTCACAACTGCATCGTGTTGTTGGCTCATATTCAATTAAGGATCCACTGCAACCCACAGATCCTTTTCAGCCGTGCTACCCCCTAACCAATTACTCCCCATTTTATAGTTTTGCATTTGATGTTTCCTTCCTACACGGAACACTTTGCACTTGTCTTTATTGAATTTCAGCTTGTTGCCCTCAGACCACTTCTCCCATTTAGCAAGATTATTTTGAATTCTGATCATAAGAACGTAAGAACGGCCACACTGGGTCAGACCAAAGGTCCATCTAGCCCAGTATCCTGTCTGCCGACAGTGGCCAATGCCAGGTGCCCCAGAGTGAATGAACAGAACAGGTAACCCATCAAGTGATCCATCCCCTATCACCCATTCCCATTTTCTGACAAACAGAGGCTAGGGACACCATCCCTGTCCATCCTGGCTAATAGCCATTGATGGACCTATCCTCCATGAACTTATCTAGTTCTTTTTGGAACCCTGTTTAGTCCTCCAAAGTGCTCGCAACCCCTCCCAGCTTAGTGTCATCGGCAAATTTTATAAGCATACTCTCCACTGCATGATCCAAGTCATTAATAAAATGCTGAATGGTACCGGACCCAGGACTGGCCCCTGCGGGACCCCATTAGATGGATCTTCCCAGTTTGACAGTGAACCGCTGCTAACTACTCTTGGGGTACGTCTACACTACCCGCCGGATCGGCGGGTAGCAATCGATCTATCGGGGATCAATTTATCGCGTGTAGTGTAGACGCAATAAATCGATCCCTGATCGCTCTCCCGTCGACTGCTGAACTTCAGCTCGGCGAGAGGTGGAAGCAAAGTTGACGGGGGAGCGGCGGCTGTCGATCCCGCGCCACAAGGACGTGAAGTAAGTAATTTTAATTCGATCTAGGATATGTCGACTGCAGCTACGCTATTCTCGTAGCTGAAGTTGCGTATCTTAGATCGATCCCCCCCCCCCCAGTGTAGACCAGGCCTCCGAGTACAGTTGTGTACCTACTTTAGAATAATTTCATCTAGACCGCATTCCCCTGGTTTTCTTATGAGAATGTCATGTGGGACTGTATCAAAAGCTTTACTAAAATCAAAGGTATATAATGGTATCCAGGTGAAATTTAATGGCCTTTGAGATACAGGAGATCAGACTAGATGATCTAATGCATCTTTCTGACCTTAAACTCTATGAAACTTAATGAATTAAATTTAAAGGAAATACGTGGATAAGACTGATAGATCAGAAGGAAGGAAGGAGTTTACCCCTGATACTGTTGAATCAGCTGGGATTTGACAGTCTCTGTTCTAGTCTCTGAATGATCGTGTTTTATTTCTTTATGCCGTTCTGCTACAGAATCCTTTATCTCCATGGTGTACATAGGAAGACAGTGAGAAAATGGCCCGTAATCACACGTTACCTGAAATAATCAAATAGTCCACAGAATTTGCCAACAACTGACAACAAAAAGACTTTGGCGCCATGGATTCTAGCTGCACTGGGGAAAGGGTGACTTTAAAAAGCCATGGATTTGTGAGGATATTTTGCACATTTAAAGGGTATTAATCTGAGAGTACTCATGATAAAAACTGACTTTTTTATATGCACAAGCCAGCAGATAGGTCTCAAATCTTTACCTCTTCCCCACTCTCTTTGTGATGCCAAACCGAAGGTGGATTCAATGCAGTAGCCTAGAGGTTGCAGATGGGCCTGATTTGCAAGGGCTTGAGACCGTTGACTGTCATGATCAAATATCCATCGGGCTGAGACGAGCTCCCATTGTAGCCAAAGGATCAGAGTTTTCCTAGAGTTCAGGGGTGCTTGAAAACAGGGCTTTGATTGGGCCCATAGAGTGAGGGGCCAGGTCAGAATCTGGATTCTGCCAATGTTTAGAGCTGGCTTCAGGCCCAGCTTGTGCAAGATGCTCAAAGCATGAAAATATTAAAAGAGAGAAACTAGGAGTTCATAGGTCGAGGCCAAACTGAGCCCTGATTTCCACCCCCTGCCATCCCACTGAATTCGCCATTTCCCAGCGGATAAAATAGCCCATTACATGCGGGGAAATGTACAGCCAATACTACTTCTGCTGCTTTCAATGTAAAATCCAATGCCCCTGCACATCAGTGTGATTGTGTGAGATACTCCACCATGGGAGGGGCTGTTTTTGTATTATTTCCAGCCCAGGCAGATTGCTGGAACAATCTCACGCAATCTATGCCTTTTAAGATTGCCAGCGACAATCTGCAGATTCAAACTGTCACCTTTGAGCACTGATCGGAACTGAACTGTGAACTCCCTAGGAGCCTCACCCAGGGCGAGATGATATCGTTCGGAGACTGCACGGCAGACTCATGTACGCCCCTCACATGCGCTCCATGCACCCGGTAGAACAAGTTCATCGGAGCTAGATAGTGCTTGGCAAGGACAGGCGCTCTATGACTGTTTCTGATAGCAGGGGTTGAGTTACATGCTCAGCAGCTGTAAAAATAGCCCTCCTTGCTCCCCGAATGATTCAGCAAGGGCTCTTCCTGGAGGCAGCGATAAGATCATTTATCTCCTGTTGCCACCTACCCATCCTCCTTGCATGGATTCAAATTAAAAAGCCAGGCTACTGCACATGGTTAGATCAGCTCCGAGTCGTGGAGTTTGCTAGTTCTGAGTCTCGTCACACGAGAACGCGTTTGTGGTCAAGAACTGCTGTAACTTACGCAGCCCGTCTGGTACAGTGGGGAAGTTGCCACTGTAGGCCGAGCTGAGTGGTTTACTGTGATGTCATTTGCAGTTGGGATGGGGTCAGAGAAGCATCTAAGTGTTGCAATGCTTAGGCAAAGTGAGCCAGGGCTCTCTGGTTGGGACGCTCTCTATTCACATGGATGTGAGGGGTACAGGCGCCGACCTTCTGATTTCCCCTGCTCCGCCCCAGGCCCTGACCCACTCCAACCCTTCCCCCAGAGCCCCACCCCACCCCGCCTCTTCCCGCCGCCACTCTGCCTCTTCCCGCCCCATTCCGCCCCCTCCCTGAGCATGTCCCGCCCTCACTCAGCCTATTCCTGCTCCCACTCCTCCGCCTCCCTGCCAGCACCTCCTGCCCGCCGCTGAACAGCTGATCAGCAGCGGGCGGGAGGCGCTGGGGGAGTGGGAGGATCTGATCGGCAGGACCCACCAGTGGGTCCTGAGCACCCACTCTATTTTTTCCATGGGTGCTCCCTGGAGCACCCACGGAGTCAGCGTCTACGCTGAGGGAAGAATTGGGCCTGTACTATTTTAACAGATCTTCAGCAGTTGTAAATGAGCAGAGCTCCACTGAAGCTGTATCAATTGACTCGAGTGGCAGATCAAAGCCAAGGAGTTACGGGAACATTGCGGTTCTGCAGCTGGCTGC
The DNA here is from genome assembly GCF_002925995.2 of Terrapene triunguis. Classification (NCBI taxonomy): domain Eukaryota; kingdom Metazoa; phylum Chordata; order Testudines; family Emydidae; genus Terrapene; species Terrapene triunguis. The sequence continues at coordinate 3,022,534 of NW_020664462.1, read as the reverse complement.
TAGGAAGGAGTTAATTTGGAACAGGCAGGTGTTGGGAACACCACTGCTTCTCAGGGGACAAGCTGCCAATGAGAGCTGGCTCTGCTGAAGGGATGCTTTGAACTTGCTGCTTCATTGAAGGAACGCCCTGTCCTGGTAAGGCTGGAGTTCTGCAGAAACTCAGAACTTTCTCCAGCTCCTCCAGTTCTTTTCAGCATTTGTTAAACCCGGTGGTTATTCTTCTGACTCATCTCTGAGCTTGTGCTTACCACTGATCCTGTCTCTACCTCAAGATCTGAGCTACCAGAGATGTAAACACAGCTGATCCAGCAGGGGCCTTCAGCCTGTCAGAGGGAATTGTGGGCGCCGTCTGAAATGTTCAAGGAAGGTCAGAGCGAATATCTCCCAATGCACGGGGGGAGGTGGAGGAGAGGATGCATTTTTTGTGATGTACCCCTATCTGCATCTCTTCACCTCTTAGAGTGACCCTATGAGGGCTCCCTGGCTATTTGGTAATGCACTGTATGCACATGAATCATTAAACACAGCTGACCTATGATTAACAGCGGGGTGGGGCGGGGGAGGGAGAAAACTTCTCTTTACTTGGAATCTAGCTTTAAAGACAGGACTTAATAAATCAAGAATGACCCTCGGAAGTGGGAGGAAAAGCGAACAAGCTAAACCCAACATACTCTTCTGCCCTGCCTCTGTGTGACTAGAAAACAATTGTGGGACAGATCTCGGGCCATACTAGAGGGCTCCCTGGCATGGGAAAATCCTCAGATAGCATAGACACAGCTTTGCCCACCCTGTGCTGCCCCTTTTTGGTCTCCCCTGCCCAGGAGGTGTGGTCTGAGCATGCCATATTCTAGTGATCTCTGGCCAGCGTCACAGCCCTTAGACTATCATCGCAAGCCAATGTAACTTAGAGCAACCTTCAGTCTGATCAACGTTACCTGAGGGGCCAAACTGGCTCCCCTGGGGACCAGGGGAGTGATGAGGTGACTTAAAGCTCCGGAGGTTTTTAATGGTTTGTGCATCCTGCCATCTTGTATCAGGGAGAGGGGAAACTCTGGTTCCCTTTTGACAGCAGGGCTAGTCTGGCGATAGACAGATCCTACTCTGGGGCTGGATTCTGATCTCAGTTACATGGCTGTAAATCCAGAGTGACTCCAATGGCTCCGCAGAGTCACTCTGGAGTATCACCAGCATAGCTGAGCTCAGGGGTCAGACCTGGGTGTTTAGCAAAGCGTATCTGCTGAGGCACTGTGTTGAGATGTTGTTTAGTCGAACGCTGGCGTTTTCCAGGTTGCCAATGAAATGAAAGATTGGGAAACACCTACATAGGTGCCCCTGGTCTCTAAAGGTTATGAAAAATACAACTGGATGGAAACAAAGTCCATCAGTTCACGAGAGTGGAACGCACGCCTGTGTCCCAATGACCCTTGGCCACATACACTGCCGGTGCTAATGAAGGTAAAGCTAAATATGGTTCATAAAGAAAAATAGCAACATGAGGATTTTGTTCACCTGTAGGCCTGTCTGTTCCTAGCACTGGAGCCGCAGGTTTGCTGCTGATCGGATGGCAAGCCTGACTGTTGTTTGCCAGCAGCTGTTTAAGCAGAGTGTGGCTTTCACCCAGGGATTTTGCTTCTGTGTCTTTCAGGGTGCTTCGTTCTAGCGGAGCCGCTCTCTGATGAAGATCTCGGTTTGCATGGAACATTCCTGGAGTCCGGAAGGCCACCCTACCGTCTCCCAGCTCCCCCTTTGCATGTTGATCTCCTGGCACTGATTCTATAGAAGGTGCATAAGGAAGGGGGAGATCAAGATAAAGGCACCATGCGTTTAGTCCCTCGCTTTGTGGGAGAAAACAACGGGATCCATCCAGGAGGCACCTCTACTCTTTCTCTTTCTCTCCCCAGCTGTCAAGTTAGGGCTGGCGGAAGGTTTGAGGTGGCCGGAGCGGAAGTCTCAGCGGGACGGTCTGGCACAGGGCTTCAGCAGCTTCGGTTGAAAGAGGAGGAACAAAGGTGCATTCCAGCAGTGGCCTCCTCTGCAGCGATAGGTCACCTCTGCCATTCAGTACATACCAGGGCTTTCAGCAAAGGGAGAAATGGCCCACTTAAGGGTCAGAGCCTCAGCTGGTGTAAACTGGCATTACTCCATTGCCTTCTGCAGAGCAACACCAATTGACACCAGTGGAGGATCACGCCCCTAGCCTCTGAATTATCCTGCAGGAGCCTTACTATTCCCCCCTCCTGCACGGAGGGGGTATCTCTCTACTGTGGCTCAGTGGAATGCACTCTCCACAACAGCGCAGGTGGAACTGTAGGGCCCCAGGTCTGTATTTAACTAGGTGTTAACCCACAGTACTCACAGGTGTTTGCTTCCCTTGCATTCCTGGCCCTGCCGCTTTTTGTCCCGCCTCATGCTAAGAGGTGGCTGCTAAATGAGTCAAGCTCCCCTCTAAGGATGTTTGTGATCCCGTGAGCACAGCCCCACCCCAGGTCAGGGGCGACTGGCTGGAGATGAAGCAATCCCTGCAGAGAACAGTTGGTTGATCCTTTTTTTTTTTTTTGGCAAAACATTTTTCCAATGAAAAATGACCAAAAATTTTCATTATGCTTGAAATTTCCTGTTGTTTTGAGGAATCAGAAACCACCACAAAAATCACAAAAAAACAACAAACAAATGAAACCTTTTTTTCAGAAAATGCTTTTGGCAAAGGACTCTCTCCATCTCCCCTCAATTTCTCATGCAAAGACCATTTGCGTTTTTCAGCCAGCAGATCCAGTGGTCTCCCCCTTCTTCCCATCAATCACAACCAGAAGAAGACCGACATTGGAGTCTTACGCCCGGTTCTGGTGTTCACAATTTTAAAAGGATATTGAAAAACTGGAGAAGGCGCAGAGAAAAACCACAAAAATAATTGGAGCGCTGCCGAAAATAAATGCTTTTACAGTGAGAGATTTAAAGACTTCAGCCTCTCTTGCCTGTCAGAGAGAAGACTGAGAGATGATTTGATTATAGTGTCTAACTACCTTCACAGGGAGAAAATACCAGATACTAAATGGTACCTAATCTAGCGGAGAAAGGTATAACAAGACCCAATGGCTGGAAATTAAAGCCAAACAAACTCAAACGAGAAATAAGGCACATTTTTTTAACAGTGAGGGTGATCAACCATTGAAATCTCACTATTAGAAGCTGGGAGTGGACAACTTGATACATTGTCCTGTTTTGTTCATTCCTTCTGAAGCATCTGGCACTTTCAGAAGACAGGATACTGGACTAGATGGACCATTTGATCTGCCCCCGTAGGGCCATTCTTATGGAACAGACACCCCAGGGAATTGATGGATTCTCTGTCTCTTGATGTCTTCAAATCAAACTGGGCTTTTCTAGAAGTCGTGCTTTAGCCAAACAAAGTCACTGACTAGCTGAAATTCGGTGTCTGTATTAAGGGACAATAGTAGGTCAGACTGGATGATCTAATGGCCCCTTCAGGTCTTGATATGAATATCAAAGAGATCCAGATGGATTTCTTGCTTCCGGGGCATCACTGAAAAAACTCACCTCTCAGGTCCTCCTGCAGAATTTTTCTGGCTGGTGTTCAGGAGAGAGGCAGACGAGAGCCCAGCCTGGGTTTCAGGCCTGCAGGCTGAGTTTGCAGCCCGGGCAATTAGAAAAATCCCCTGTTTAGATTTGCGAATGGACTGGAGTCAATTTGATCTGGAAGCTGCGGCGAGAGAATAAAATATGCCACCCCTCTTTGACAATGTCCCTTGGCTGCGAGCAGCTGCTCTTGAACACAACGTCATCAATGTCTCGAAGCTTTATGGCTTTTTCTATTGGGTCCTTTTGATTGGTGGCTATTTTTCAAGCAGCCTGGGCCATAAAAGTGAGCAGCTCCCTGCACGATGGGCTCGGCTAAGCCTCTGATATTCCAGCCGACCACTTCTGTGCTCCGTTTCCCTTCCCACCAGCGAGGGCCTCAGTTAAGAAGATTCTACTGCACAAGAAGGTGGTGTGTGGCTGGGTCTCTCCCAGACCAACTAGGGTGACCAGATGTCCCGATTTTATAGGGACAGTCCCGATTTTGGGGTCTTTTTCTTATATAGGCCCCTATTACCCCCCATCCCCGTCCTGATTTTTCACATTTGCTGTCTGGTCACCCTAAGACCATCTAGATCAGCCCCTCTGCTGCAGCGCCATTGTGTTATTAGTCACAGCCTTCACCGGATCTGGAGATTATATACCTAACATGCTACAGAGTAGAGTGCTTATTCTCTGCTCCATCACACCGGTGTAACGCCACCGATGTCAAAGAGCCAGAGCTCCATGTGGTCTAAACCAGCCTCGCTCTATTGGCTTTAATGGCATTACACCGGTGTAGCAGAGTAGAAAGAGGTGAAGGCCGGTTAGGGTGCTAGCTTGGGAACCCAGGTTCAATCACTGATCCTGCCACAGGCTTCCTGTATGCCCTGGGCAAGTCACTTAAGCTCTGATCCTCCCATTGGTTTCAGATACCTTGAGGATCTGGGGCTTAGTCTGTCTATGCTTCTGTTTTCCCAGCTGTAAAAGGTGGCTCGTTGCACTTCACAGGGGTGTTACAAAACAAACCCATTGAAGAGTGTGAGATGCTCCGTGTAGTGTGAGGATGGGGGCCACATAACTATCTCGGGCCTTCAGAGTCAAATTCTCCCTTTAGTTGCACCAGTGTAAATCTGAAGTAACTAATGAAATCAGTGGAGTCCCTTCAAATACACTGGTGTAACCAGCTGCTTCATTCTCTCCTTTTTCTTTATCTTGCATTGTCAGTCACACCTGGGAAATGTTCTTACCGACTCTATAGCTGGGCGTGTGCAAATTTCCCTCTGTTGTAGGTTTTACGTGCGACATGCAGTAAAGAAACAGGTCCACACAATATCCTCAACAAGGGCTCGGTCCAGGGGCCATTGAAGTCAACGGGACATGTGTGAGCAGGATCGGGCCCTAAACACAAGGGTTCTCCCCCCTCCCCTCCCATTAGGAACACCCTCATTCTCTATATTAAAACCCCAACCCCTGAGGACTCCCTGAATTTATATGCAAGACTTAAGAATACAGTTACAAGGCTCAGCTACTTTCCTGTTTGTTCATGGTAGTAAATTTTGGCAAAGCCAAGGCCCACCCTGTGTATTCTGGCCCTGGCTTTACACATAAGCCACAACTATCAATAGCCAAGTGAAAACAAAGCAAAATAGTCCAACTCTCCCTCTTAGCTCACTGAGGTTTTGTTATTTGACTCTGTTTCTGGGAATAAGTCTTGCGACACTTCTGGTTTGCAATGCAATTGACAAGCTTGTTTATGGCAGGCCAGTGGCTACTAGCAGTGATTCCCCCCCCCCCCCCCCCCCGGCAGATCAATAAAGCCTGGGGCTGCATTAAGCAGCATGCATGGGAGAGGTAGGTACAATCCAAATGCCATCACAGTGAAGCCAGGCAGATGAACGGCAGAAGGAACTTTTTCTAAGATGGAGCCTTCACTTCTGTGAAAAAAGAAACCACCATCCAAGTGCGAGGAAGAAACTGGAGGACGAGAGATGGTTTTATTTTCCAAAGCTTGTGTGACTGTCGGCCCAAGAATAGGGAAGCGAGTCAGGAGGCCTATTGATGCGAGACGTATTTGGGCCAGATCCTTAGCTGCTGTAACTTGGCATCACTCCATTGATGGCAGCAATTGACACCAGCTGAGGATATTCCCCTTTATTCCGGTTGTTTGTTTGGGTGCAGGGCCGGCTCCAGGCACCAGCCCAGCAGGCAGGTGCTTGGGGCGGCCAAGGGGAAGGGGCGGCACGTCGGGCTCTTCGGCGGCGGGTCCCTCTCGGAGGGAAGCACCTGCCGCCGAATTCCTGCTGAAGAAGAAAGCGGCGCGGTGGAGCTGCCACCGGAGTGCCGCTGATCGCAATTGCGATAGCGGCTTTTTTTTTTTCCCCCGCCACTTGGGGCGGCAAAAACCCTGGAACTGGTCCTGTTTGGGTGGGTTTTTATGCTTAAATGCCGAAGAAATTCTGCACTTAGTCCAAATCCCAGAGGTCTGTTCAGAACGATAATATGGCAAGGATTGCTTTTTGTCTTGCAGCACCTTCCTTCGTGGTGCACATACAGGTACAAACACACCCAGAGCCCGATTGTTTCTCCATTTACACCAGCGGGGTAAAGCCCCTCAGTGGAGCGAATCAGAACCTCACACGCTGACAGACACAGTCACCCCAGCACATACTGTTGAGTTGGACCCACAAATGCCCAGGCACAGGACAGGAAGGTTGGTCCTGGAGTTAGGGTGTTAGCTGGAGACTACAGACATCCAGGGAGGGATAGCTCAGTGGTTTGAGCATTGGCCTCCTAAACCCAGGATTGTGAGTTCAATCCTTAAGGGGGCCACTTAGGGATCTGGGGCAAAATCAGTACTTGGTCCTGCTAGTGAAGGCAGGTGACTGGACTCAATGACCTTTCAGTTCTATATGACAGATCGATCATAGAATCTCAGGGTTGGAAGGGACCTCAGGAGATCATCTAGTCCAACCCCCTGCTCAAAGCAGGACCAATCCCCAATTAAATCATCCAACAGATCTTTGCCCCCATCCCTAAATGGCCCCCTCAAGGATTAAACTCACAACCCTGGGTTTAGCAGGCCAATGCTCAAACCACTGAGCTATCCCATATTTTTTTATTATTATTATTATTATTTTGTTGCTCTGCCTGAAGCTCCCTGTTCAACCTGGGGGAAGTCACTTAGGCCCAGCTCTTCAAAGGTACTTAGGCTCCCATGGATTTCAAAGGGATTTAGGAGCCTAAATACTTTTGCGGAACTGTTCCTCATCTGTAACATGGGGCTAATAGGCCTGCAGTACCTCACAGCGGCATGGTGATGACACGGCAAAGACGGTGAGATTCTCAGACACTGCCCGGATGGGGGCCGTGTGAGTAAGTAAGACAGATGGTCCCATGTGCACGCCAGGCATCTGAGCCGGCAAATCCAATGGACCTACTTCCCTGTTGCCTTGGGCTATTCTGATTGCTCTGCCTTTCATATGCACTTTGCACGGGAGCAAATGACAGCGGGCAGGACAACCGTGACGCAAGGCCCTCCTGCGGCCCTGAGCCAAAGCCTCTCCCTGACTTGGGTAGGCTTTGTATTAGACCCTGTGTATGAACTTATTATCTGTCCGGGGATCGGGGCTCCGTTGGGTTTGGGCTGCACACACACACACAATGAAAAGATAGTCCTGGCCCCATAAAGCCTAGGCCAGATCCTCCAAGGGAGACAGGCACCTCGGGCCATTTGGAAGTTCAGCGCCTTTGAGGATCCCTGCCTTCCAGACCTATGGCCCCTTCCTGCCAGTGTCGGAGTGGGAGGGTCTTTACTTGTTTGAGAGTAGCAGCCGTGTTAGTCTGTAACCGCAAAAAGAACAGGTCTGTCTCCCAAGATCTGTGAGAGTGAGGGATCATCTTTCAGGATAGGTTGTAGATCTCTAATGATGCGCTGGAGAGGTTTTAGTTGGGGGCTGAAGGTGACAGCTAGTGGTGTTCTGTTATTTTCTTTGTTGGGCCTGTCTTGTAGTAGGTGACTTCTGGGTACCGTTCTGGCTCTGTCAATCTGTTTTTTTCACTTCAGCAGGTGGGTATTGTAATTTTAAGAATGCTTGACAGAGATCTTGTAGGTGCTTGTCTCTGTCTGAGGGATTGGAGCAAATGCGGTTGTATCTTAGAGCTTGGCTGTAGACAATGGATCGTGTGGTGTGTCCTGGATGGACCTGTCCTCGCTTACAGACAACCCCCCAACCTGAAGCAAATACTCACCAGCAACCACACATCACTGAACAAAAACACTGACCCAGGAACCTATCCTTGCAACAAAGCCCGATGCCAACTCTATCCACATATCTATTCAAGTGACATCATCATAGGACCTAATCACATCAGCCATGCCATCAGGGGCTCGTTCACCTGCACATCTACCAATGTGATATATGCCGTCATGTGCCAGCAATGCCCCTCGGCCATGTACATTGGCCAAACCGGACAGTCTCTACGCAAAAGAATTAATGGACACAAATCTGACATCAGGAATCATAACATTCAAAAACCAGTAGGAGAACACTTTAACCTGTCTGGCCATTCAATGACAGACCTGCGGGTGGCAATTTTGCAACAGAAAAGCTTCAAAAACAGACTCCAACGAGAAACTGCTGAGCTGGAATTGATATGCAAACTAGATACAATCAACTTAGGCTTGAACAGAGACTGGGAATGGCTGAGCCATTACAAACATTGAATCTATCTCCCCATGTAAGCATTCTCACACTACTTATCAAACTGTCTGTACTGGGCTATCTTGATTATCACTTCAAAAGTTTTTTTTTTTCTTACTTAATTGGCCTCTCAGAGTTGGTAAGACAACTCCCACCTGTTCATGCTCTCTGTATGTGTATATATATCTCCTCAATATATGTTCCATTCTGTGCATCCGAAGAAGTGGGCTGTAGCCCACGAAAGCTTATGCTCAAATAAATGTGTTAGTCTCTAAGGTGCCACAAGTACTCCTGTTCTTTTTACTTGTTTGGTCTCCTCAGAGCCCGCCTCACCAGGGGCCCTTACCAAATGATCCACAACCACCACCATGGAGAATCCCTGGCCAGGGAAGTGTACTGGGAGGACATCCACACCCAGGGCCAGGCCCTACGCAGCAGCAAAGCAGACCCTGGGAATGCAATGCTGGGGGAGGCAAATGACCCAGCAGTAGCAGGACTTTTGCAAATGTACAGAGCCTGGAGAAAAGTATAAGCCATCAAGTAGACTGGAGCGGCCCTCCCATCACAGCCCTGAAGCGCTTCCTAGCGGGCCCAAGGAGTATGGGCAGCTCTGGCCAGTCAGTGGGCTCTGTCTTTCATAGTTAAATCCCCCACCCCACCCCCGGGGGAAGTACTGCACTAGCACAGAGAGGCCCTAGGTAAACAAACCACTGGCTGATGCCCTGTGTTTGTTGTTTCCCTGCCTAGCTGAAGTGAGTAAAAAGACCCAGGCGCAGAGCTGCAAGGCTGGGAGCTGTTGGAAAGCTCTGGGCAAGGAGCCGCCGCTTTCTTCCTTCCAGGGGGGGACAGAAAGTGGGCGCTGGCCAGGTGGGCTTTTTTACATTCCCAGCGCAGCTTGCAAACGACCATGCGGAGGGGGGGGGCGGATCCCTCTCTTCCACAGCCCCCTTTAAACAGCCACCCGATTCTCGGCCAGGTCAATATCCCCCTTCCCTCCCCAGGCACAAAGTCCAGAACTGGGGAAATAAGAAGAAGAATAAAAAGCAACCCACTTAAAAAGATCCTGCTCCCCCTTTCAAAGGAGCCGGCTTTCAAATCCATCCCCCCCTCCGAGCCCACCCCTTTGCTCGCCTCCAAATTTTGCAAGATCTCACTACTCTCCCAGGGGCGGGGGATATTACCCTAGAAGATCTGTTTCTGCTCGGAGGGTGCCTCCAGCCATGCCAACCCCCCCCCCCCATTCCGCCCCATAAGGCTGCAAATCCTATGCATTTTATCTGCGGGGCCATGCGGTTCCTATGCAGCCCCTGAAAGAAACCTCAGGCAGCAGAGACCCCCCTCCTCGGGCATGAGCTGAGGCTAGCGGGGAGGGCTGGCTGCTGAGGGGGGTGGGGGGGTGGGAGGTGTGGACAGCTAGCCCTGTCTGGTGGTCACATGGCGGCCGCCACCAGCCAATGGGGTGGCTCTTATACCTGCCTCTTTGCTCCAAAACCACACACATTCCCTGAGATCTACTCAGACTGGTATAGAGGGGCAGCAGAGAGGACGAGTTTGCATCAAGAGCAGGATTATGGCTCTCTCTCTCACACACACACAGGAAGCCCGACTCTACCTTTGCAGGGAAAGAGACCCTTTTCATAAAACTAGCTAAAGGCACCCATTCACAGCCAAGGGCAGCGCTCTCTCTCTCTCTCTCTATATATATATAGGGCAAAGCAACCGTAGAGACTTTTTTCCTCTCTCCACAAAAATAAAAGAGAAACGCACTCTGCGAAAATTGGATGCTTTTACCGCCTGCCCTCCAAAGATCTTTTCTTGCAACGATTCCCACCCCCCTTTAAAAAAAAAAATCACAACCCCTGGCAGAAACCTGCGGCTTCTGCAACAATCAAATCCAATCCATCAAACGATTGGATTCTCCAAGTTCCAAAAAGAAATCCAGCCCCAGCAACCCAATTAAATCGGGGGGCATTATTTCGTTATTATTTAACTCACCCCCCCCCCCCAAAAAAAAACCAGTAGACAAGAAGGGCTGCCGCTCCGCCCTAAACAAAACGAAAGCCCTTTGCTTAGGGAAAGACGGTGCCTTTTCTTGCAGCTTTATGAATGAAACTGACAGACAGCTCGGAGTAACGTTCCTGCCGTGAAACTAACAAGCTGGTAAATTTCATCGGTGGGTGTTGGCTGGGGGTGGGAGTTGAGCACAGAAACAGGAGGACGTTCTAATCTCCCGATTGTCTTGTCTTTTGTGTGCGTGTGGGTTGGTGGAAGCGGCAGGGTCGATGTGTTTTGAAGGCAACGATACAAACGGAGTCTATCCTGGGCAGCGGGTAGATTTTCCCAAATGAAAAGTGTACTGCCTTTTTCTCTCTCTCTTGAATCTCCTCTGGTCTATGTGGAAGTAAAGGGACTGTCAGCATGTTCATTTCGTAAGTGAGTCTAACGCAACAGCCGCAGCAAGAGAGAGAGAGAGAGAGAGAAAAGCAACAACTTTTACTTGACTGGGCTGTGGTGATTTGATTCTTGGTTGAGGACAGGACAAGAAGCTTGTGTGTGTGCGTTTGTGCCAATGGAAAAGCGTAGATTTTGGAAAATTTCATGGAGTAAGTGAAAAGAGTTTTTGCTGCAACATCTAAAATAAACTATTTAAGGTGGAGGGGGAAGAGCAGCTCTTCAGCCCCACGCTTTCAGCCCATACTCAATTGGCTTTTTGAAACTGCAGCTCCTTTGAGACAGACAGAGAGGGAGAGAAGAAGAAAAAAATCCGTATTTGTAACTAAAACACATTTTGCATCCAGGGAAGGCTGACAGAATAAACCTCTTGTGGAGCTGAGCTGCGCTGAAACATACAAGCAAAAATACCCAGCAGCACTCCTGTTTGCATAAACGTAATTGCGAAGTGAAAATATTTCCAACTTTTTTTTTTCATTTGTAACTTTCTGATTTGTTTGCTTGCTTAAAAAAAGCTTTTTTTCCAAACTCCCCCCCCCCCACCCCCAACCTCAAAGATAAAATTACTAGCTCTAAAAATAAAGCAGTGGTTAAAGACTCCCCCCCCCCCTTCCCACACCTCTCTCGCTTACTGTGTGTTTGCGTTTGACAAAGAAATTATTTGAACTTCCCTCTGCCTCATAAAAAGGAAGCAGAATAGCAGTTTTGACATATGGATGTGATTTTTCTGCTCTGAGACAGATGCACACACAAAACAAACAGCACCGGGAACTGCTGCTCTGACTGAACTGGGTGTTGGTGCTCCCTTCACATGGACTCTTTCCCTACATTTCTGAAACTGCATCGATTTCCAGCCATGAGAAAGCGAAGCAAAGGACTGGGGTTTCTTGTCATGTGCCTCTCTGGCTAAAACTGTGGAAACAAACAAGCAAATAAAAAAAAAAAAGCTGGGAAGGAAGAAAAATAAAAGAAAGAAAAAATCATCTACGACTGGATCCCTGGAAGATCCTTCGTCCTTCTACTTCCCTTAGAGAACGTGGATGCTGCAATAAGTCTCTTGGCTATGGGATCATATTTGGTTTATCACAGCCTGGGTTTGATCCTCTGCTGCTCGGTGTTGAGTTCTGTCTATGCTCTGGTAAGTTGCTAAATCTTTCTCCTGCACATTCTGGAGCAATTGTTTCCTTTAGCTGAGGCTGTTTCCTTGATGAGTAATTTACTGTACCGGGATTTAGAAACAGCAAAGCGCTGGCTTTTTAGATGAATGTTTGATTTTGCTGGCAGATCTGTGCGCTGAGTCCTTGCTGCTGTTAGTCTGAAAGCGGCTACGCCAGATGAAATTAAAATGACTGTACTTTCGGAAGAATTTTCATTACCCACTTCCAAATTACTTTTACACTGAGTTGAGCCAGCTACTGAAAATAATTGTAGGATCAGCCCCACTCCACCCTCTACCGAAAGGCATCCTATTAATGGGGACAAAATGTTTGTCCACTGTTCCGGATGACAATGTTAGTCTTAATTTAATCATGTTAAAGCTTAATTTCAGCAAACAATTGCTTTCAGCTCTGGGAGTGACTCTGTACAGTAGCATACTGGATCTGTTTTGCAGTCCAAAACGTCAGCGCATGGATGGCATATGGTTTATACTCAGGGGAATGAAAGTAGTATTAACCCTCTATCATCTAAGAGTGTGTTCCATCTGTGTGTGTGTACACACATCATATAGAGTGATTTTATATGGTGAGACTGTTATTATATGAGGAGCTAATCTCTATTAAGACAACTATCTTCCTGAGTGGAACATAAAGAGGTCTAGATCTCAAGGTGGTACGACCAAAGACGACTTGCTCTGCTCATCTTTATGGATGAAGCGAAATGTCATAAGACATCAGTTTTTGTACATCAAAAAACACACTGTGTGCTCCGTCAGCCATTAGGTTACAAGACTATTATATATTTCTTCCTCGCTCTGGCATTGTTATTACTGACCATGTTTGATGCTGGGCAAATGGGTAAGGAGGTCTGGGGTCACTGCCTATGATCATGTCCGCTTTTAGATGTAGAAAATGAAAAGTGCTTAGAAAGGGATTCGGTCCCCCGGCCCTCACTCAAACAAAGTTCCCGTTGAAATTCATTTGGGAGTTTTGCCCGTGTTAAGGACTTGGGCCCATTGCTCGGGGATGTGGCAGAAGGTTCTAGTGTTATTTGTTGTTTTGTTGTCGTGTTGCCCGTGCAATGGCTCTTAGTGAAACAAGAAAAAACAACTAGCAGCACATACATTCAGATTATCTCTAGACTCACCCCTCTCTGTCTTCGGGGGGAATAGGAACTTAGTCGCATTTGAAAGAAAATCAGTGTACGCTGCAGAGATGTGCCGTTCAGGGGCTATAGAATGCGTGGGGTTGAAACAGTTGATGTCTGATCATGTTTCTTCTCCCTGAGTCCATAGATGTTGGAACTAGGGGTGCTACCGCACCCCCTGACTTGAAGTGGTTTTCATTATATACAGGCTTTACAGTGGCACCCCCACTATAAAAATTGTTCCAGCGACCCTGCCTGGGTCTGATGTTGAACAGACCAAAAGCCAACATGGTCAGTGACTTCCAGCCCACTTGGGGTTATACTATAGTAAAATATGTGCCACCTGCTAACATCACATTTCTCAGACCTGCTGCAATTGAAGTCAACAGCAAAACTCCCATTGACTTCAATCGGGGCCCCCGGCTGGTGTTGATGAAGTACGGTCACTTGAATCTGCTAAATCTGTGTTGCCACAAACGCTGGGAGCGAGCATGGGGCAGGAGGATATGCTGTGCTATCCATCTCAAGCCTTCCCCGCTCCCCACCACATAGACACACTCTGATTCTGCTACCCTTGTGATCGCTGGGTTAACGAGCAAATAGGCTGTCTCCGTTCTTGTGGATTTTTAATGGATATTTTACCAGTGAATTATTCATTGACAGACACCAGAGCTAGAGAGAAATCCCAGCAAACAGACAACTTCAGATCATAAACTCTGGGATTAACTCTGCAGCATTGACCGGAGACTGAGATCCTGGCATGGGACTGTTGTTGATTGTGCCGGGACTCAAAGCTTGATTCTGCTCGCGGGCTGATGTAAATCAGGAATAAGTCCACTGAAGTGAACGGAGACACTTGCGTAAGTGCAAGAGACATCAGATCCGCTGTCCTTTCCGGGGGAGCTGCACACTCTCTGGCGCTTAGCATTGTCACCGTTCACTCTCGTTGCATGCAGAGGGCCAGATTCATTGCTGTGTCACTCCGGTGTAATTCCATTCATTTCAATCAGGCGCACGCGGAGCTGCAGGTTCAAAACACCTCGGTCGCTCTTAAAACACTGCAGTGAAGAAAGTTGTCTGAGGGACTGCAAAATCGCCCTTAAAATCCATGGACTGGGAAGCAATTCTTTATTCCTCTCACCTCCTACTTAGGAGGAACACAGGGGTTGTGATCCTGAGTGTTGAAAGCATGTCATGTTGCTGACCTGCAACCTGTAATACAGAGCAGAACTTTATCTGTGTCGGGGGCCTGAGTTTTAACCTACTCTGAAAATGAACATGAACAATGCTGTGCGGTATTAACAGCTTGCATTGATAGAGCGTCTTTCATTGCTCCAATACTACAGTGATACGGGCCATATATGTAGCTAGATAGATGCTAAAGGCTCCCAATATGTTTAATAGACTATTCTCAGACAGGAATCACTGAAACGCAATCACCTCTGGGGTGTCTGGCAGTGATCACACGGCATAACAGCAACGGATTCGGGGCAAGAGATATTTTGGCCACAGACTCTGGGGCAGATCTTTGCTAAAAGTGGCATGTGACCTTTAATGTCCATGCCCAGCAGACAGGACCTTGGTTAACAAACTCCCAGCCAGCGAACTTGCTTTATCAATTTCCAAAGGACAAGGGGCCACATGGACCCCCCGGGATTTGAAGCCGTGGATCTGGGGAATCCAGGGACTAGGTTCTGATCACTTTGACTTCACCGGGATTTATCCCACCGAAGTGCGTGGCCCCAGGTATTTTAAACCAGATGCTTAGATCGCTAACCCATCCCCTGCAACTTTGAGTTAGACCAGCGGTTCTCAAACTGTGGGCAGGGACCCCAAAGTGGACTGTGATCCCATTTTAATGGGGTCATCGGGGCTGGTGTTAGACTTCCTGGGACCTAGGGCCGAAGCCAGAGCCCCACGGAAGCCATTGGGCTTTGGCTTTGGTCAGTCCCTCCCCGCCCCCCCGGGGCGGCAGGGCTCGGGTGGGCTCAGGCTTCAGTCCCCCCTCCTGGGGTCATGTAGTAATTGTTGTTATCAGAAAGGGGTCACAGTGGAATGAAGTTTGAGAGCCCCTGAGTTAGACCATTAAAGAGGGAATGCAGGGGAGATCGAAATTAGGGGTGTAAAGTGCTATGCAGTATGTTCTTCAGCAGCTACGAGTGACGGGCAACATCTTGTCTGCCTGAACCACTTTTCCATTAGCTTGAATGTTTCATACGGATAGGATTTTTCAGCCTCAATTGCAAGGCAATGGCATGAAATCTAGTGTGCAGTGTAAGGTAAGAGACAGGACTCTCAGGGTTAAATACGCCTCTCTCGTTATACTGTTGCAACTCCATTGAGCCTGATTCCCCACTTATTGACCTCGGTGTCTATCAGGAGGAGCCCCGCAATGGAGTTGCAGCAGTATAAAACTGATGCAGGTTGGGGCGGCTCTGTTTTTTGCCGCCCCAAGCACAGCAGGCAGGCGGCTTTTGGCGGCATGCCTGCGGGTGGTCCGCCGGCGCCGCGCCATCGGTGTCCCCGCCGCCGAATTGCCACCGAAGCCGCGGGGACCGGTGGACCTCCTGCAGGCATGCAGCCAAAAGCCACCTGCCTGCCGCCCTCACAGCGACTGGCAGGCCGCCCCCCGCGGCTTGCCACCCCAGGCACGCGCTTGCTGCGCTGTTGCCTGGAGCCGCCCCTGATGCAGGTGATATCAGACTCAGGCCTTTTGACTTCAATGAGATTGGCGGGACCGTAAGAGTTCTGGATTCTAATCTTTTGCTGTCTGTGCAAAATAAGGCTTTTAGGGTGGAATTCTGCTCTCGGCATAAACCTGGAGAAATTGCACTGATTTCAGTGGAGTTATTCCTGATTTACGCCAGTGTAAATAAGAACAGGAGTTGGCCGTTAGTGCTGGGTTCATACAGGCTAGTGCGTTTGTGCCTGCAGTCTGTGTGGTGGAGACAAAGAGTTTCTGAACTTTGCGGGGCAGTCACTTGGAGGGAGATGGTTTGGTCTGAGCTGCAGAATCCTGAAAATAAGGGGTTTGTAATAGAAATGTTGCATGCGTCAGAAACTCTGTGTGAGGGGTGTCACTAGAGCATAGGACAGGGGGAGACCGCAGGCACTACATTTTAATCCTAAAGGGGAGTTTTAAACATCTCAGCAAAAAGACTTCCCCTAAAAAAACCCCACAATAAAAAAAGCCTAGGGATTTTTTCCAACTGTTTCCGCTTCTCTCTCTTTTAACCTGGGTGCTTTAAGTGCATTTATCATCAGAACAGATGCTCTGTCAACAAGCCACTGTGCTGCATTCCACATGTTTCATCTCTCGCCTGGCTTCATGGCAGAGCAGCTCAGTTTCACGTCCAAAGAGCCCGGGCCACCTCCTCAGCTGGCGCAAAGCAGCATCGCTCCAATTGAAGTCGAGGCCGATATCTGTCGCTGAGGAGCCAGGCCAGTCGTTTTTGTAACTGTCAGCACCAGGGTCCCTGAGATCTGAACATCTCGTCATGCTCTTGGTGCCGCTCATGTTGTCAGCATCGTTAAGAAATCAGAAGTAAAAGTTGCCAATTTAGCTGATGTGCCAGGTAGAACAGAACAGCCCTGCCATGGTTTTTTTTTTTGTTTAGGGTGCTTCATGATTTGCAGGAGTTTCTGGACCAGATTCTCAGGCAATAGACACCAGCGGGGAATCTGGCCATTTGTGCACAAATCAGCTAGGACTCAGGGTAGCTAGGGAAGACGGATTTACGGTGGTGCTGTTTTTACCTCTTTGCTTTTCTGATTAGAGCCACGTCTTCATGGAATTTGGCAACGGGAAGGGTTACATTACTTAAATTACAAGCTCTCTGGGCAAGGACTGTCTCTTTGTTCTGAGTTTGTACAGGGCCTAGCGTAACGGATTCCTGGTCTAAGACCTGTGGAGCCTAGGCACTATGGTAATACAAATAATAATCATAGATTGCCTTCTTCCTTAAATAATTTACAGCTAGAAGGAACGGATCATCATATTCTGTCCCCACACACTGTCAAAAAAATCACATCTAGAGAAGCTGTAATTCTCAGCTGTCCAATTTCATTAAAAAGGCTGTCCTGAAGTGCGTAAAACAAGGTCTGAAATGTTCTTTTTTTTCACACATGGGAGGCTGCTGATCCAACCACAGTATATTTATGAAAGATAAAATTTTTGTTATTGTACTTTGGGATTAACAGATCTCCCTGAACTATAAATATTAAACCACAAAATACAAAGCAAACAAACCTCGGCACCAGAACATTGCGCGGGGCGTGACTTACAAGCCGAGAAGTTCCGAGGTCCCATGGCAAATCTGACCCGAACGAGTTACATTTGGCCTAGGTGCTGCTGCCTTTAAAGCGAGACGCGTACAAGGGGTAAATGACTGTGTGACGAGGATGTCAAGCTGCAAACGAGCGCTGGGCGTGAGCTTACACCGTTCTACAGTTACACAGAGATCTGCTTGAGCTGCACATTTCACATCTACACCCCCCCAACCGACAGATCAGGGCTTTGTTGTTGGTTTTTGACGCCCTACAGCAAAAACATCCGGTGGCAATGTGCTTTGAGAGACCAACGTTGTTATTTAGGCTGTGGCTGTTTCAAGAGGCCCTGGTCAAAGTTTAGGACTACCAGTGTGCTCAGCGGTGCACACACAACCAAAACAAAGCCAGCCGCTGCCCAGAGATGCCAGTTCTCCCAACTTTGTCGCAAGCCTTGTGATAGTGGCTGTTTTTCTTAAATGCCCAGCTCCTGGAGTCCTGACTCTCCGCTTTCATTTAAAAAAAAATAGTTTCTGACCCTGGTGGTTGAGGAGAAAAGCTGGAATTCGCAACCCCTAAACGCACAAAACCAAGAAGGCCAATAAAAGAACCCCAGATGTATTATTCTTCAAAATCTCATGATTTTTAAGCTGCTCTCCCGTGGTGGGGGGCCTGACTTGTGATTTTTGGACCCTCCAAGTTGGCAACGCTGAATAAAAGTACTACACTAATGCACTGCACTGTGGCCTGGGCTATGCAGAAGTCAGAAGATGATCATAATGGTACCTTCTGGCTTCCAAATCTATGCGCAAAACCCTAGTCCCATTGAAGTCAGTGGCAAAGCAACTTCTGACTTCAATGGAATCAGGATTTGACGCTGTGAATTAACACAGGAGCTTGGGAGTATTATTAATGAATTGTACGGTCTGATTTTCGATAATACTTAGTCCTGCCTTGAGTGCAGGGGACTGGACTAGATGACCTCTTGAGGTCCCTTCCAGTCCTATGAGTCTCCGATTTTATGTCTCCAACAGAGGCAAATTTAAAGCTGCCCCTTGTAATCATGTGTCCTTATTAAGAGGCCACATCTACATTACAGAAAGAACAGGAGTACTTGTGGCACCTTAGAGACTAACAAATGTATTAGTCTCTAAGGTGCCGCAAGTACTCCTGATCTTTTTGCAGATACAGACTAACACGGCTGCTACTCTGAAACCTACATTACAGAGACAGTCCCAGTGTAGCTACGGCCGCATGGTGCCCTAGTGTAGACGCACTCAGCGTCGTTACGTCCACACTGGGAGGTTTACTGGCATAGCTCTGTCACTAACGGGTAGGATTTTTTTTCACACTCCTGACCGATTTAGCTATGTCGGTATAAAATTTAAGTGTAGACCAGGCCTGATTCTCCTCTCATGTAGGGCTGGTCTACATTAGATTGACCCAGCTACATCACTCGGGGGGTGGGGGTGAAAAATCCACACCCCCGAGCTACGTAGTTAAGCCGACCTAAATCCTTGTGTAGACAGTGGTAGGTGGAGAGAAGAATTCTTCTGTCACCTCTCGGGGAGGTGGATTAACTACAGTGATGGGCGATCCCCTCCTGCAGAGTATTAATCTACTCCCTAGACGATATAGTTTCCTCATCCCCATTAGTACTGGGAAGCCTTTTGAACGCTGATCCCTCTGCCGTGCACTCACCCCCTGAAACGGACGCCATCAAAAAAGAGAAAAACCCAGAGATCTCCATTTTGGGTAGGCGGCTTCTCTGCACAGGCGGAAAGGTTTCTGTATCCACTCAAATCCTGACAGAGGCGAGACTGGGTCCCTTTATGCGACTGCGATGCATATAATAAATACGAGGAATAATCATCAAAAAACCCAAATAGGTTCATTAGGGCAAGTGAAGGAAACAATTCACCAGGATCTATCAAAACCTTATTAAAAAATGTTCAGAGCAGGGAAGAAGGAATTCCCTCCTGAAACGCTTAATATCATCTTGTTTACTGGAACACAACTCATACTCAGCAATTTGGATGCTTCAGGCTAGAATATACAAGACCATGAGCCGGCTCTTGAGAGCTATTATAATAAATACTTACTTTTATGTAGCAGCTTCCATCAAAGACACCAAGCAGCAAATGAATGAATCCTCTGCTGATGTGCAGCCGCCTCTGGGGCGGAACGCGGCAGTTCTTGAGCCATGCACAGTAACAACTACTAAAAGTCAGCAAGTGAAGATTAATCTTGAGACTGCAAGAAGTGTTTAGATAGCAGAATGGAATTAACGGAATACAATTTGGGCAGAATAGGTGTGGGGCCGGCAATGGATGACAGCAATGCCCCACATTCTGCTCTCAGACCCACTTGCTCGTCACCATTGCTATCCTTGAGGACACACGGGTGTAACTAAAGGCAGAATTTAACTCAGCCTCTAAATTGCTCTGCTAGGAAATAAGAATTCATATTTATCCTGCGTACACTTAATCCGAGCCCTTTCTTTTCAAGTCATTGGAAAGACTCCACTTAACTTCAATGGACTTTGCATCAGGCCCTATATTTACTAAAGGGGTAGGCCTTAGCATATTTTGGTTTCGGGGTGCTTTGATTTCCGGGTACCCACTCGAGACCTCTTAAAGGGCCTGATTTCCAGGAGGTGAGTTTTCTGAAGATCGGGATTCTCTCAAAGTTTCTCTGACGGGGCACCCCAAATCACTAGCCCCTTTTGAAAGTTCAGGCCTTAAACATTGCTAAAGAACTTCAGAATCAGTGGGCTATTGGTAAGAGAATAAATTAAGCTAAACTCCTCAGGGCAGAGGCTGTATTTGCTCTGTATTTACACAATACCCAGCACAATGGGCCCCTGGTTTGTGATTGGTGCAACCACAATACAAATAGTAAATACTAACTACATCTAGCTTAAGGCTGAAGCATGTTGTTTTACAGCTAACTTATACATTCCCTCTGCGCTCCTGGGACAGCCAGGTCAGAGATTCAATCCTATGTTTCTTGCGCAGCAGGGGTAGAGCATGCTAGTAAAGGTCCTGGAGCCATCCCACCTTTATTCCTCTATCAGAAAATATAAGGAGAAAGCCCTTGTGAGGTTTCACTTTTGGAAACCTACAACGGTTCATTCCTTTTTAGATTGCCTGACAGCAGCATCGCTGAGTTTATTTCTCTACAGATTTCTTTGTATTGATGCCTCCCATAATGCATCTGGGTTGCTCCTCCTTCAAACACTTTGCTTCCCTCTCGTACACACCCGCTAGGTGAGATCCTCAGCACATGTAAATCGGCAAAGCCCTGTTGGAGTTTGATGGTGCTCTGTTGAATTACACCAGCTGAGGGTCCGGCCCGACATACACACACACACTCATTGGCCTTCACACTTATACCCTCTCACGCAGATACAGACATCCTCACCTGCACACAAACGGCACCGGCTAATGCTAACTAGACATAAAGGGGGTCTAAAGAGATATAAGGTCCATGTAGGGATTTGCACTAGTTTAACTAATTGATTTAAAAATCAGTTGGATTTTAAACTGGTGCCAGCGTCATGTGTAAACCAGGTCTCGCCTTTTCACACTCACAGACATTCAGGTGCCAATTTTCAAAGCCAGTTCCCAGGGGCACGCTTTATATCTCTCACGCACACACACTGTCACGCTCACACACGTTTTCACATCCAAACCTAACACAGACGCCGTCCACTGTGTGCTCGGGCACAATACAGAGACACTCGCACATGTCACCGCCAACATGGGACTGGGAATCTAGCATAGAGTGTGAAAAGGATTAGCCCGAGGATATTCACCTGCATCTCTTTAACTTCCCATGTCTCTTAACAGCCCTTCTTGCAGATAACTAGTCTCTGAAGTCCTAGTTAGGTGTCACGGGATGTCTTGATCACGACAGGGAAGGGGAATAACAATGGTGAACACAAACGCACAGTTATGGACCCAGAGAGACTAGGGTGTAAATAACACGGTGATGGGCACGGATAGAGCTGAGAAGGGGCGTTCTACACCAGGGTCAGATTGAGGCTCGGGCACTAGAGGCCCGTGCCTAGAGTGTGTATGGAAAGGCCAGAGCTGAGAGAAAAGGCATTCCCCATTGAAGCATAGACACTATCGGTGGGTGCATAGGGTCCTGGCTTCTGGAGTCCTGTGACGATGTCAGAATCTCAGCGGTAGTACCTTTCTAGCCCTCCCGGTCCCACGGCAAGCTTGAAAAGTGCAACCGACACGGGGACGTCTGCCGGAGGGTGTGTCTGCGCCGCAATCAGCGGTGAGACTGCCGCACGGCTGGGCATACCTCCGCTGGCTTTGATCCAGCTCGCTCCAGTAACAAGAGCAGTGAAGCCGCTGCGGCAACGGGGCACAGCAGGGGCTGTACCAATCCGCCCAAGACTCGGTGCGTACTCGAGCAGCTAGTGCATGCTGCTGCAGCTACACTGCTGTTGCTAGGGGCGCGAACTAGAGCCAAGCTAGCGTGGGAGTGTCGACGCATGCTGCAGCCACGCCTCTGGCTGCCGCGTAGACACAGCCTGAGTCTGCAGAGAGCCTGAAACAGCAGCTCTGAGAGGGGAAATTGCCCAGTTTTTCATAGTGGGATGTCTTCATCTTTATGGGGACCCAACCTCTCTGACATAACCCCAGTGTGTGTGTGTGTGTGTGTGTGTGTGTAGTCTCTCTACTGCTCCCTCAGGGCTCTGCTGGGGTGACGCTGGAAAAGGCTCCTTCCACATGCACAGGCGAGCGTCTGGGCAGAACCTACCCTCTTTTTCCTAGGTGTTTATTGGAGCCAGAACACTCCAGCCTCACTCTTCCCGCAGCTTTAAATGTGACACAACACGCAGTGCTGGGGCCCGGGGCCTGGTGTCTTTTGTTCAGCCTCAGCGCTCTCCCCCTCCCCCGCTGCACTCACTAGCTCCCTCAGTCCCATGCAGGGGGCCAGCAGAGAACAATGGGCAGCTTGCCTCAGGAGATCTCAAAGCACTTCTCAGCCAATAGCAGTGTGGCCGCGGCCGTGCGAATGGCCGCTCGGGCTGAGTACAATCCCCCGGGTTAGCCTGAGCCACGGTGACGATGCTATTTTTAGGTGCTAGCTTGAGCAGAGCTAGCGCATGTACGTCTGCCCGAGCTGGGAATGACACCCCGGCTGCTGTGGGGACGGACCCAGAGTCACAGGGTGGCGAAGTGACTTGCTGAAGGTCACAGCTGGGAATAGAACCTGTTTTACAAGGCTCCCAGTCCAGCACCTGATCCACTGGCTTCTGGTCCCGAAAATCCCCACTGACAGTGGGGCCTGTGCAGTGTGTTTGTTCCATGTGTGGGCACGTACTTACTTTTACACACACACACACACACACACACACACACACACACACACACCCCTAACTGAGAGCGAAGGAGAAATTGATCATAAACTGACCTGTCTAGTTTCACCTTCTGAGCTGATTGAAATGCAGAACCAAACAGCAGATAATGCCCCAAGCTGCATTTGATTGTTTAAATGCTTTCCATTGTAATGATCTCGGGTGTCAGCAGCATACCAGGTAAGGCCAGCTCTTTAATACCCGATTTGTATCTGAAAATAACCCATAGATGAGACAGTGTTTGTGAAAAAGGTTAAAGATGTAACTTGCTAAGTCAGCGCTAAGCAGTATCTTTAACTTGCCAGAAGGCTTTTCCCATGGATGTCCTGGTATCCTAACTTATCAGGGTTCCTTGATGTTATCTTAACCCCTCTGCACACCCACTACAAATCATTTATTTAAATTCTCTCTCTCTCCATACACTCTATCTATCTATGTTTTTAATTGTAGGTTTGAGGAATGAAAACGAGCTAAACATCATCCATTTAAGAGCCTGTTCCAAAGTTCATTGGAGTCAACAGAAAAGCTTCTGTCGCCTTCACTGGCCTCTGGATCAGAGCCTAAATATCTGTATGTGGAGATAGACTGGTTAGGTGCACACACAATCCAGCCCAGATGAGGAGGTATTTGTAAGGAACAGCCCCAGGCAGTGGGTGTGAGAACTCAATATCTTGGGAGAACAGTGAGGCACAAATGGATGATAGTTCAGTTTAGCTAACCAAGGCCGATGGGTGAGAGCGGGGAACTGGGAAGCAGGGAATCTATTTCCGACTCTGCCGCTGACTTGCTTTGTGACCTCAGGCGAGTCTAGCTCTCTGCCTCAACATCTCCATCTGTGAAATGGGCATGACAATCACAGACTTTAAGGTCAGAAGGGACCATTATGATCATTTAGTCTGACCTCCTGCTCAACGCAGGCTACAGAATCTCACCCACCCACTCCTGTATCAAACCTGTGTCTGAGCCATTGAAGTCCTCAATCTCGTTCTGACAGCGCCTCACACTGAGCCTTAATTAATAAACGTTTCAAAAGGGCCATGGGATCCTCCGATGAATGGCACCCTGTATGTGCAAAGCATGAGGATTCTAATGCATCAGTTACAGGGGGTTAGGAGGAAGAGAATGGAAAACGCCTTGAGTTACAGCAATCAGGATGCCCCGGCCCGTGATCAGAATCTCATTCCCATCTCTGCGCATTAAGTCATGGGGCTATGACAGTGATGCTTATGGTATAACTGATTAGATAAATAGCTCGATTGGAGATAGGCTTAACCCAAACCCCAGCATTCCCCGTTGCAAGTTTTGGAGTTCAGAAACTGAACCCAGATTCCAGCTTGGCCCATCTCTCCTAAGGAAACCCAGGACGGCTAGTTTCAAAGTACTTTGCAAAACCATCGGCCACATCAGTCTTCTGAGCCAGTGCAAAGCTTTTTGGGATCTCCTGGTGCATGCATGCACATCCACTCCACATAGCACAGTGCTATCTTCCATGTAATTACCCGTCTTCCCCGTTCGTGAGCATACCACACTGCTGATTCCTACCCCAAAGCCACTGGACTGCATCAGTGACTTCTTACCCCACCTCATCCTCTGGGCCAGATATTAACCACCCTCCCGATTGTGCATCTTCTGGTTTTTTTCCCTTTCACTATGGGCCAGATCCAAAGCCCAGGGAAGTGAATGGAACAACTTCAGTGGGTTTCGGATTCGTTCCCTATATCCTGCCTCATCTTGCTCACAATCCCCTGCTTCCTCGATCGATCCCCAGCCCCTTCCTTTGATACGAGGGACAAATCCCCTTTGTTCTGCAGGACGGTGATCACTAGGCTCTAAGTGGCTTTGGAGCTAGGCGCTGACTCTGTGGGTGCTCGGGAGCTGGAGCATCCACCAGCAGCCGTGCGGATCAGCTCCTTTCCCACCCTCCCACCAGTGCCTCCCGCCTGCCAGTGGGCCCCACCAATCAGCTCCTTCCCCTCCTGCCCAGCACCTCCTGCCTGCCGCAGACCAGCTGTTCAGTAGCGTGCAGGAGGCGCTGGGGAGGAGAGAGCGCACTGGGGGAGGGGGGAGGGGGCGGGAAGAGGTGGGGCATTAGGGTTGCCAATTTTGGTTGGACATATTCCTGGAGGTTTCATCATATGACATAACCTTTAATTAAAGATTGAGCTTTAATTCCGGAGACTCCAGGACAATCCTGGAGGGTTGGCAACCCTACGGGGCGGGAAGCAGTGGGGTGAGGGTGGGGCCTTGGGGGAAGGGGTGGATTTGGGGCGGGGTCTGGGGCGGAGTAGGGATCGAGCATCCCTGGGGAAATGAGGAAGCTGGTGCCTATAGCCAGACGCCTCGCACCTCTACAATGAAAACAAATGTCTTATTTGTCCTAGCCGGGCTTTCAGAGCGGGATCAATAGAACAACATAAGCGGCTCTATTTCATGGTTAGCAATCGGAGAGGCCGCTCAGCTCAGTAGATGGGGATGATAAAAGCTGGGCCGTCTAAGAGACACTCAGAGGACGCATTCAGGGCAATCGATGTTGCCTGCTCATCAAGAGCTCTCAGGTTACCAGGCCTGTTTGCCTCTGGAGCACGGATTTTTCCCAGGCTTTCTTTGAGCGGCACGTTCCGCCATCGTTCTCCGGGTTGTGCTCGTTTGGCTCGCCGGTTCTAAAATGGCTGCTCTGCGGCAGGATGGCTAGGTTAGAAGGCTGCTTTCCTGGAGGGGTGGGGGGGGCAGAATCTTTGGACAAGTCCCTTAAACCTCTCTGAGTGTAAAGTGGGTGCAAGCATGCCTGGGGCTGGATCATTTGTGGGGAATGAAGCCAGGGCCTCTGGGTCCAGGGACAGAGCCTCCGCTTTAGCTTGAGGTAAATCACCGAGTCCATATTGGATTCATAAATCGGTGTCTGTGATCTAACCCCTAGAGGGAAACAAAGCGCCACACTGTGGCCTGGTCCACACTAACCCCCCACTTCGAACTAAGATACGCAACTTCAGCTACGTGAATAACGTAGCTGAAGTCGAAGTACCTTAGTTCGAACTTGCCGCGGGTCCAGACGCGGCAGGAAGGCTCCCCTGTCGACGCCGCGTACTCCTCTCGCCGAGCTGGAGTACCGGCGTCGACGGCGAGCACTTCCGGGATCGATCTGGGATCGATTTATCGCGTCTAGACAAGACGCAATAAATCGATCCCAGAAGATCGATTGCTTACCGCCGGACCCGGAAGTAAGTATAGACCTACCCTGTGTTAGCATGGGTTGTATGGGGTTATTAATAGATAGGGGCTTACCAAATTCACGGTCCATTTTGGTCAATTTCACGGTCATCACATTTAAAAAATAGTAAATGTCATGATTTCAGATATTTAAATCTGAAATTTCATGGTGTTGTAACTGTAGCGGTCCTGACCCAAAAGGAAGGTGTGTGTGTGTGTGTGGGGGGGGGGGTTGCAAGGTTATTGTTGGGGGAGGGTATTGCTACCCTTACATCTGTGCTGCTGCTGGTGGCAGCGCTGCCTACAGAACTGAGCAGCTGGAGAGCAGTGGCTGCTGGCCGGGAGCCCAGCTCTGAAGGCAGCACCGCTGCCAGTGGCAGAGCAGAAGTAAGGATGGCTGGGTATGGTATTGCAACCCTTACGTCTGTGCTGCTGCTGTGAGAGCTGGGCCCTCGGCCAGCAGCTGCCACTCTCACCTCACTTAAAAACGACTTGCTAACACAATCAGACATAAAAATAAAGTTTCACAGCGCACTATTACTGGAAAATTGCTGACTTTCTCATTTTTAACATATCATTATAAAATAAATCAATTGGCATATAAAGATTGTACTTACGTTTCAGTATATAGAGCAGTATAAACAAGTCATTGTATGAAATTTTAGTGTGTACTGACTTTGTTAGCCTGTTCTAAAACTAGGCAAATATCTAGATGAGTTGTTGTACCCCCTGGAAGACCTCCACGTACCAGTTGAGAACCACTGGTATAGGGTAAAAGTACACAAAAGACCAGATTTCTCAGGGGAGACCAGATTTCATGGTCTGTGGCATGTTTTTCATGGCCAAGTATTTGGGAGGGCCCTATTAATAGATAGCACACGGGGTGTTGTGAGGCTTACATCAGTTAATGTTCACAAAGTGCTTGGAGATCCTCAGTTGGAAAGAGCTTCAAGAGGGCAGGGTTATTATTACCCTCCCTGGGGCTCTCAGGGAACCTTTGCCGGTTAGCTTGGCCTGCCTCCGAATGCCTCATTTCCGCTTGCTTTCTCATGGCAGGGGTTGAGCCGTCTGACCTTGTGACGATCCAATCTCTTGTCCTAGGACTTGTCTACATGGAGAGTTGCTGCGTTTGCTAGCGGCAGTATGCTACACTGCACTCTGGGGCTTTCGCCAGTGTCCTTATGGTGAGCTGGGGATGATTGTACTACAGCCCTAAGTCGACCTGTGTTAGGTCAGTTTACAGCCACTGCGGTAATGACTGCAGTGGCTGATGTCCACACTACCCTCTTTCTGTCGGTGGTGCCCATCCTCACTGAAGAGAGGCAGTGTGAGGGGCTGAGAGCCAGGGCTCTCAGCTCCGCTTGGCTCCCCTCTCCCAGCTGCAAGCAGGGACCAGCTGCCTGGGCTCCTCGCCTCCCTGACTGGGGAACCTCTGAGCCGTAGCCCGGCGGGGAGCTGGGGGCAGCCAGGCTCTAGCTGTCCAGATTTCTTGTCAATTTCACGGCTCCAGCAGGGAGCCAACAGCCGGATGTAAGCAATGCAGACACTGTCTCACCCTAACTACACCGACATAAGCCCTGTGCCGCTTGCGAAGGTGGAGTTATTCTGTCGGTGTCATAGGGCGCTTACAGTGGCGGGACAAGGCTGCACTGTGTACACTGACGAAATTAGGGCCACCTAAGCTGCCTTATGTCAGCCTGACTGGGTAGTGTAGTGACCAGTCCAGGTGCGCTGTAGATTCACGCTCCGGCTTACTGGGCAGTAGCTCTCCAGGTAATCAAGCCCACAGTGTTTCAAAGCATCTAAATACACCAGCACTTGTAATCAAGAGGATGGGAGAAGAGGTACTGAAGCTAAAGGCCGGTGCTGGCACACGAACAAATGGGGATAACCTGGCCAAGAATAAATTGAGGCTGGAAAGGAGAACAAGGATTTCTCACTGTCAGAGGAGGGAGGTTTCGGGAACAGCCTCCCCATGGGAATAGTGGGGGGCAAACAACCTAAGTAGCTGGAAGATGGAGCTTGATGTATTTATGAAAGAGATTATTGCATGGGGGTGCCTGTGACAGCAGGGGATGGACTCAAAGACCCAGGAGGTTCTTCCAGTCCTCTGTTCAAAGCAGGAGCAATGAAGCTCCCTAAATGTGGGGGGAGCCACCGGCACCTGAACTGTGGCCTTGCCCCCTGCATCATCCCTTCCTCTGAGGCCCCGCCCTCACATCACCCCTTCCCCCATAGCTCCGCCCCCGCACCACCTCTTCCCCCAAGACCCCGCCCTCTACTTGCTCCTCTCTGCCCCCCGTCGCTCTCCCTTATGGCTGGTAAAAAGTGAGGGGGCCATGGCCCCCTGGTCTCCATGTTCTGGTGCCCCTGCCTCATGGGCTGCTTTGGAGAAGAGAAGGGCCGGATTCTCCCACCGGTGCAGATTGGGAGTAATGCAGATGGAGTTACGTTAGCCTACGACCCAGAGAGGCGCATCCAGCGCTGAACTCATCAGGGCAGCCATGTCTGCATCACATCCCCTTCCCGTCTGCCCAAGCCATTCCAGCCACCAGGTCTCTCATCGGATTTGGGTCCGAATCAAGCTCCAGTCAGGGATTTGCCACATCCCAACTGTACCAGGCGGGGCTTGCGGTCTTTCCTCGTTTTCACTGAGCCGGAGAAAGATTTCAGGATTAGACCCAGCAGGACTGGTGTATTCCTACTCCCCTGAGTCACGCTTTAGCTTTGCTCAATTGAGCTATAAGCGTCTCATTGTAGGATTCCATGGCAAGGCATCAGCTTCATTGTCGCTTCATTTCCAGTCATGACTGTGTTTCTTCATCTGCCTTTTGCCACACACCATAATTGTGTGTTTGTTTTTTTCATTCCTGAGATCATATTCTCTCTCTGACTTGCCGTAACCTCATGATAGAAACCACAACGTTCCCGGGGCCAGATCCTCAGCTGTCAGTGAGGCCAGATCCCCAGCTAGAGTAAATCAGCATCGCTCCATTTTGCAAATTTGTTCCTGAGCTCCTTGGTCTGCCTTGCACCGCGGGATGATGACTGTAGGAAGGGTTAGAGATCCAGGTCAGATAAACATCCTAAACATTCAGATGCTTATCTGAACTTCACTCTGCTGCGCTTGGGTTCGCTTTCTTGTGGTTGGTTGGCTGGCTGGCTTCTTTGGGCTGCCCTACTTAGGAAATACAGTCATTCTTGCATGCACTCAGCTGAGAACCGCCTTCTTTGTGGCATTTTGGCCATGCCTCTTTCTGATCTAGATGGAGGCCTGATGGTGAGAACGGGGCCTGCAGACACAAAGAAGGTTTTCAGCCTTTGGAAAAGGTGGGGGCTCAGTTGCAGATTCAGGTCAGCTCTTAATTACGCCCGTCTCCAAGCCCTGCTTAGAAGTCAGGCAGCCCTATACGGACGGCATCTTATCCTAAGAGATGCTGAGAGCGGTGAAGCTCCTGTTGTCGTTATGCACAGCCAGCTGGAACCAGACACAGGCTAAACCAGATCTCGTGCAGCACCTTAAGCACTGGGTGATCACTAAACACAACACCAGCTTCTGAAATGGGGGGAGGGATAGCTTGGAGGTTTGAGCATTGGCCTGCTAAACCCAGGGTTGTGAGTTCAATCCTTGAGGGGGCCATTTAGGGATCAAAAGTCTGTCAGGGATGGTACTTGGTCCTTGGTCCTGCGGTGAAGGCAGGGGGCTGGACTCAGGTTGTTATTCTATGAAATGTACAGTCTGATTCTCAGCTTGCCTACATTGATTTTCCCCTGGCATTTTTACACTCTGATTCTCCACTGGGCCTTCCTTCTTGTGTCCTCTCTGCAGAGAGAGTGTAAAATGCTGCCATTCTCAGGAGATAGCATTTCACACCCATTTTGCACAAGCATCTGTGAAAACCATAAACAATGGGGCCCACGGACTTGGCGGGGATTGCTCCTGATTTACCCCATGGTTGGCATGAATCAGGCTTTTGGGCCCAGCTCCTCCGCTGGTGTAAATGAAGCTGACGGAGCCCCACCAGTTTACAGCAGCTGAGGATCCAGCCCCCAATCAGCCTATTTATTAACAGGTCTGCATGCACGGCTGGGTTCCGCATAGGGGTCAATGCGGGCAAGTTCTCTGGCTTGGCTGGAGGAACTGAGCCAGCATGTCTCCGGGGTCAGGAAGATAAGGGTCCTAAGAACAGTTGAATAAGCAGATCTCTGGCCGAATGAAGGAACAAACAAACATTTGGCTTCCAGCTACCCATGTGACAGAAACAGACTTGTGTCGAGACAAGCCCGGGGTCAGGGCAACCTAATCCTGTCAGCGTCTCTGGGTGGACTGCGGTTGTCTCTCCTTGCTACGGTGCTACCTAGCCTGCTTGTGGCTTGGCTGGGCTGTCTCCTTCCCTCACTGCCCCCCATCCCTCTGATTCCTAGCCCCACGTATTCCAGGGCCCTGCTCTCCCAGCACAACGCTGGCCCTGAGGTTAGAGAACGTGACTAGGGAGTTCTGCACATCCATCGTACACAGCAGCGGGTCACTGGACTGCACGAGATCTTTAGGCCCAGCCTCCTCAGTAGATCTGCCTTTCTGCCTGTTGTTCTTCTGAATTGCTGTAGCTAAGGGGGGGGGGCACTGCAGGGTGGGTGCAGGCAGAATGAGAATGCGCCACTCCAGGGGTGCTGCCGCCTGTTCTGCTTCGCACAGGACCTGCAGGCAAGGGCCCTGCAGGACGTCGAAACACTTCTGCTTCTTCTCCGGGGCCAGGGCAGCATTATCGTTGTCATGTTGCAACCAGACTGCATTGGACAGAGCAGGAGGGGACCCATCAAATTCTCCAGTCCATCTCCCGGCCGACACATCTCACACTTAGCGCTGCGCCCTCTGCTGGTGGTGTCTCACCCACTGCCACCTCTGTTCCTGGACCCATGTCACTCCCAGGACCATGGCGTCCTCTTCATGACACTGCCCTCCAGGTGTGCCGCACTCTGTTCTCCGCCCTTCTGGGGGAACCTGCAATGGACTGTCTGGCCACTGCCTTCAGTGGCAGACTGCAGTCCATGGTCGAACCACTTCCCACGTGGCTCCAGCATCCTCCTTGCCCTTGCATCAGGGCCTCGTCTGCAACCCCCAGCAGCCAGCCAGGAGCTGTCTCTTGCTCCCTCGGCCCCTGTTGGCAGCACTGCTCTGTCCAGGGTGCTGGCAGTTCTCTCAGCCCTTCAGGGACCCAGTTCTTCCTCCCTTGGCTCCCAAAAGAGAACTGCCCTCCTCTGCCTTTTTATATGGGCCTGCTTTGCCCTGATTGGTTGCTCCCCTCAGCCCTTCGCTGATTGGCTGCCTCCTGCTCAGCCTCCCTAGGGCTGCTTTTAACCCCTTTTCTGCCAGTGTGGGGCAGACGCCCCATCACAGTGGGATTGTCCAAAGGGCCTAATGGAGTTAAGTGACCATCTCCCACGGCATCATGGCACCCAACACCCTTAGGAGCCTTTGAACCCCCCCAGACTTCATTCTTTAGTGTTTGTTCAATGCCATTCAGCATCCTGCGCTGAGAAAATCCACTCCCTTGTAGGATCACTGCTGTTTTCCCTCTTTGCTTCTCTTTCTTCTTCCTCTGCTTCCCTGTTTTTGTCGGCCTCCTGTTCATTCCTCTGAAGCAGCTCCCAATTCCAGCTCCCTCTGAGCTTCCCTTCCACAACCTTCCCCATTCTATCCATAATGAACTAGGAGTCAGCACAGACACTTCAGTGGCATTGTTAGAGTTCAGAGTTAACACTACATTGAGATGAATGAGTGAAGGAGTTCACTCCTCTCCGAGCTATTGTCTCAGGCTGCCTGCAGATTCAGGCACAATGTGCTTTCACATTTTGCAAGGCTTCCTTCATAGCCATGTGTAGGTCAAACTTGGTATGAATGAGCCCCAGTAATCCAGGACAAGAGAAAAGATAAGTTGTCCATGTAACTTTGGTAGTGGACCTAGTAGCCAAAGAGAGAAAGAGAGAAGTGGTGTAAAACCAGGGGCAAGAAATAATATTGGCAGCAGCAGTGGCTAAGAATGTGTGGAAGGAGGATAAGCAGACAGAGAGGAAACTAACAAAATACAGGGAGAAAATTAACATATTCAAATATTAACAAATTAAATTAAGAAAATTAAAATATGCTGTGTGTGTGTGTCATGGGAACAAAGCACGATATGTACAGGGATTGGCCTTGAAAGTGAGCTGACCAATCAGAAAGTGCATGATATAACACAGAATCTAAGACACATGCATCAGTGCAGGGGTAAACTAGTATCTAAAGTAATTCATACTGGATCTGTGGTATGCCCTGGACTCACCCCCTGGAGGTGAGTCTGATCAGCTCTGTGTAGTCTTAGTGCATGCCAGTAAAGAAACTTGAGTGACGAATCCAGAGTTGGGCTGAGTTCTTGGGAACGGAGGGGTTAAGGTCTTGAGAGAAATCCCAACACCACGTGAGCGAGAATCATACTGTGTCTTTTAAACGAACGCTGAGATGCTGCACAATCTGCGTGTGTCGCGTGGGGCATATCAATCTGTCAAATGGGACAGATCTAGCCCATGGATGGGGACTAGTTTGCCACCTCTGAGCGACTGTATCTTTTTCTAGTGGTTCTCAGCCACTATAATCATGTCTGACTTTAAAGGAGAGAGGCAAAGCAAGGGAGCAACTGGCATGGTGTGACTTTAAGGTCCCGTCCCTTGTATAAATCATCAGGACTAAAAAACAAATGCTGAAACCACAGGAAAGGTAACTTCATGGGATCATAGAATCTCAGGGTTGGAAGGGACCTCAGGAGGTCATCTAGTCCAACCCCCTGCTCAAAGCAGGACCAATCCCCAACTAAATCATCTTCCTTGGTGTTCCAGGGTGTAAGGCGCATGCTAGCAAAGACGCTCCATACGATACCAGGCTTTCGATCTCTCACTGGCATCGGCTACTAGGGCTCCTGCTGCAGGACCTCGGGCCAGTGTCGTTTTCATTCCCAGCGTGTGGTCAGAACTCGATTCTGAAACGGGTCTGAGTTGGGAGAGGCGACGGCTTTGGGACGGGGAACAGTGCTATCCCACTAGACTGACAGAGGAGGGGGGAATTATTGACCCAGCTGAGGAGGAGGAGGAGTTGTGGGGCAGCATTGCTCTCCCAGGAGGGGGAGCTGCTCAGTCACACTGGAGAGATGAGAAGGAGCTTCTGCTTTTAATAGAAAGGGGAAGTTGCGCTCCCCGCACAATTACTCCATCTTTATTTCAACCTCCCATCCCCCCCCATTTTACAAACAGCGGTGCAGAGACTTGCACATGGTCAAGCCACAAATCTGTGGTGGAGCCCAGACCGAAACTGACAACTCCTGGCTCCCAGCCTGTGCCTCAGCCGGTAGACAACACTCCAAGCCCTGTCTGATGCACAGGACGGGGGTGCTGCGTCCTTTCCCCGGGCCTGGCCCAGTTCAAGCCTTCTCCGATATCCCTTCCCCTGCCCGTCTGGCTCTGAGCGCTGCCGGCCCTTAGCCTATCCGGCTGTCCGGCATCTCCCAGCCTCGTGTTTACCCCGAGTCCCCTCACTGGAGCAACGCGGATGACGGAGCTGACTGGCCGCGCTGAGAAGACGTCACCTCCCAGCTCTCCACCGCACACTGAGGGTTTAATGTGCCATCCGCACAGTGGTCGCCTTGTTGCAGCTGCAGCTCGGCAAGCAGAGCCCGCGCTCTCTTCCCCACGCTGGGCTCAGCCCAGATTTTTTGGAACAGATCCTCTCAAAGAGGGGAAGGGGGGAGGGGAGGAAGGGAGAGCCGGGGGGGGGAGAGGGGGGGGCTGCGTTGGCCACATCTGAAGCTGTTGCCCAAATGGGGCTGGCCCTGTCCGCCATGTTTACAGAACGCGGCCTGTGAATCAGGCCATCGATCAGCGTTCCGGGGCTCGAGACGGGGTCAGATACCTGTGGTTTGTTGCATGCCGGCAGAGTTAAATATCTCCAGAGACACAGTACCGCACCCGGCTCATTAAAGCTCCCATCTGCCTCTTTGCAGGGAGGCCAGGGGGCAGGGGCGGAGGGACAGGTGAAGGGGTTAGATGCCGGCTCTAGCAGCAGTAAAAAAAATCTCAATCTATTTCCCAGCTGCCTGTGTGGGATGCGAGGGGAGATCCTAACCCCACTTGCTGCGTTTCCGCTCTCCTTCCTCGCGCCTCAGCCACGGGGAGCTGCCCAGGACTGCTCGCTTCCCAAAAGAGCTGGCAAAGGAGCGCTGGATGTGATAGTAAAGGGGGAGGAGAGGTTGGGGCGGGAAAGGCACGGGGCTGGGGAGGAGAATCGCTTGAAATCCTATCGCACTGGGAAAAAGAATGAGGCAGGCCCTTCCGACTCGTTCTGCCTCCCTGGGATTCGGGAGGCTCCACCTACTGTCTTTCCGGAGATCCCTGCAAACATCTGCCTCTGTTTTTCAAAGACACCCAAGGGAGTTAGGTGCCCAAATCCCATTGGCTTTTAGTAGGTGTTGGGCACCTAATTTCCTCTTTAACGCCCCAGCCCTTTTCATTTTTTTCTTTGGATCTTGAGACGTAGCCCGTGATGTATTCGTCTGTGCAACTGTTAGGCCTTATGGAGGGTTTTTCCCCCCTATGCACTGCCCCATAAGGACTCTGCTGTCTGCAGAGAGAGAGGCAGCGGTTTCTGCCGGGAGTCCAGTGCAGGCCGGCTCAGGAGAGACGCCCCCCCCCTGCGCTCTCTCCCAGCGCTTGTGCTTTCATCCCTTCTTGCATGTTCGTTGGGTTGGCCTGATTTAAAGGGACAGTGACTCAGGCTGTAATGATCTAGTTGCTCTTGGGGGATGGAAAAATGTTACAGGATGGAGCTGAGGGGGTAGAGATATGTGGGATGGAAGGGAAAGGGCAAAAGAAAACTTGGGCTGACCTGACCTGTTAGACTGGGAAGAGATGTCCCAGAGGAATGGCTGGAATACTGGGCAAAATACAGTAGGCAGCGGTACAGCCCAAGGCGAGAGGCTCGGACTTAACTCCTGTGAAGTCACATAAATTGCGGACGCTGCAGTGTTACGTGTATTTCCCACCCTGACCCTTTCGTCTCCTGCCAGCAGTGTAGCAAAGACCTGCTTCAAAAGAGATTGGTATCATTATCCCCATTTTACATATGGGGAAACTGAGGCACGAGGTCAAACAGTGACTTGCCTGGGGGTCACCCAGCAAACCAAACTGAGTCAGTCTCGCCAGCTACATGCATTGGTAAATCATGAGTCAAAAATCCCAAGCTTGGCTTCAAACTCATGAGGTTTTAAAAAGGAATGAAAGGAAAGTTCTTTTTCTGTGCCTGCTGGTTGCTGAGGCTGTTGGGGTCCCAATTAAAAGCTTTTCTCCACAACCATGGGGGCTAGACATGGCCTGTTTTATCTGAATGGAAGCTGAGGTTCTCACAGCTAATGTCACAGGAGCTGGGCCTTTAAGGAAAACAAAATCATGAGAACTGGCAATGCTGCTGAGTGGCTGGCTACCCCTGCCCTTGAAAGTGGGCAAATCCAGACCAGAAAGTGCTGCTGCTGGGTGACCGCAGGCAAGTCCCTGGTTGACCCCGTGCCTCCGTTTCCCCATCTGTCAAATGGGGATGACGACACCAACCTCCTTTTTAGAGCGCTTTGGGATCTACTCATGAAAAGTACTGGATAAGAGCCGGATATTATTACTGTCGTCTTTGAGCGATCTAGCAAAAACTGGGGCGTGTGTGTAAAGAAGAACAGTTGAATTTCAAGGTGAGGAGACTTTTAGGTTCAAATCGGTGTGGCCAGGAGAAGGGCGGGGGCTGTACAATGATTAGTTATTAGCCGTCAGATCCCTCTGGTGCCCGAAAATGCCATGCAGGCGAATGACAAAGACTGTGGCTTGTTGTAACTCTGGACTAAGCTACTGCAAGGTCCATATGCTCATGCTGTGATCCTCTCCTTTCTCCTTGGGGCTCTATCCAGGCGCAGTCAAGCCAGGGACATTATTCGACATTGGTGAGGCCTCATCTGGAGCACTGTGTCCAGTTTTGGGCCCCACACTACAAGAAGGATGTGGAAAAATTGGAAAGAGTCCAGCGGAGGGCAACAAAAATGATTAGGGGTCTGGAGCACATGACTTATGAGGAGAGGCTGAGGGAACTGGGATTGTTTAGTCTCCAGAAGAGAAGAATGAGGGGTGATTTGATAGCAGCCTACAACTACCTGAAGGGGGGTTCCAAAGAGGATGGAGCTCGGCTGTTCTCAGTGGTGGCAGATGACAGAACAAGGAGCAATGGTCTCAAGTTGCAGTGGGGGAGGTCTAGGTTGGATATTAGGAAACACTATTTCACTAGGAGGGTGGTGAAGCACTGGAATGGGTTACCTAGGGAGGTGGTGGAGTCTCCTTCCTTGGAGGTTTTTAAGGCCCGGCTTGACAAAGCCCTGGCTGGGATGATTTAGTTGGGAATTGGTCCTGCTTTGAGCAGGGGGTTGGACTAGATGACCTCCTGAGGTCCCTTCCAACCCTGATATTCTATGATTCTATGATTCAGGGCACTCCTTCCTCTCTTTCCCCTCCCCCCCCTCCCCCCCCCTCGCCCCCGCAGCAATACTCAGAGAAGATCAGCTCCGTATAGAAGTTGCTTTATAGATACAAAGCAAAGAGCTTGCACTGTGAGTCCCGTACTCATTGCTTACCCGAGTCGCTCTATAACGACTCAGCAGCGTGGGTAAGGGGTTCATGGTCCAGTCTGTTTGCCTGTACTGGAAAATGTACTAAAATTGTGAGCCGTGGCTTTAAATGTTCAGGGGCTGTCCTGGTTCAGAGAGGGGGAAGCAATTTACCCCAAGATCACTCAGTGGGTCACTGACCAAGCTGGGACATGCACCCACATCTCCTGGTTCCCAGCCCAGTGCCCTGTCCACATGTTCGGTGATGGCGTTCTGGTCTCACGCTGCTTATTTTGATTGGGCAGCTCAGTTCCTGTTTCCTTCCCTAGCTAGGTTAAAGCTAACATGGGCAGCCCTACCCACGTTACGATCACGCTTTCATTCGCTGTGTGGAGGCACCCTCAGGCGGGAAGCTCTTGAGGCAGGGTCTGTGTCTCCCCATGTGTTTGTACAGCGCCTAGCACGGTAGCAGCCAGATTGCCTCTCAGTGTGATACAAATAATCGATTACGTTGAAGGCCCTGATCCTGAAATAGGATCTGTGTGGCGCTCCGTTGACTTCAGTGGGATCCGCCGTGTGTGAAAGGATCCTGGTGCCAGATTGGGACCCAGATTAGAACCCCCACCTTTCCCAAAACCTAGGTGTGAACACGTTTCTGCTGGAGACATTTCACGGGAGGTGCTTCATTTCCATTCATGAAGGAAACAAGATGGGTGGTAAATATCCACTAAATATAAATGCGCCCGATTCT
Source organism: Terrapene triunguis (assembly GCF_002925995.2). Lineage (NCBI taxonomy): Eukaryota > Metazoa > Chordata > Testudines > Emydidae > Terrapene > Terrapene triunguis. Next base: position 2,985,238 of record NW_020664462.1, on the reverse strand, counting down.
CATTGACAGGCCACATTTACCGCCCCTTTAAGGCTTCTTTACGCTGACAGAGCAGGGTAAAGGTGCCTTTGTGTAAATGAGAATCTAGCCCAGTGTATCTCACCTCCATGGGGAATGGATCCCAGGAGGAGAAGCTTTCCCCATCCACACTCCCTCTGTGGAAATCAGGTGTGAACAGAATGGTTCTTGTTGCATGCAAACTGGAGACGTGGTTTGGTGGTTGAAGCATCGGGTATGAAATACCTAGATCTTGAGTCCTGTTAGCATTGACTCGGGCTCCCAGCCTTTCCAGGGAGCTCTGTGAAGTTCATGCAATGTTACTGTGTTGGTTCCTTCCTGCCCGCTCTGAGTTTCCATTAAAAAGTTCATGAAACTTTTACAGCAATAAGTATTTTCTAGGTTATTCTTTGTCCAAAATATCCCCTTCACATGCTGTTTGGCAGTGAATGTGACTGCTGCACCACACTCCAGAGGCGGATGCATTTCAGTGAAGTGACTCCATGCAACACATGTTTAGCCTGTGGAATTCATTGCCACAAGGTTTCATTGACACCAAGAGCTTACAATTCAGAAATGATTTGGATGCTGATATGGATAATGAGATTATCCAGCTTTATAGTAGTAATGATTTTTTTTAAATAGTTTTGAAAGGGAAAAATACCTACATGCTTCAGGGCCTAAGCCAACCTCTGATTAATAGTGGTCAGGAAGAAACTTTCCTTGATGGAAGAGTATTCCATAACTGCATATTGCAGGGTTTTTTGCACATTCCTCTGAAGCAGAGGCTATTGGCCACTGTCAGAGCAGAATATTGGACTAGCTGGCCTAGTGGTCTGATCCAGTCTGGCAATTCTTACATTCCTATAAAGTGGGAATCCCTTTAGGATGGAAAGAGCTATATAAACAGACAGTAAGTTGTTGTTATTTCCCCAATTGATGTGCCTGTCTCCTGAGTGCTTCTCTCTAAAAGAAGACATCTGAGCTGTCAAGGAACCTTCCTCTCTCAAGCAGAACAAAAGTAATTTGCCTCCAGCAAGATCGCTTTCCATTTGTTACGAAACTGTCAGTGGCCTCCACGTTTAACTGTGTAATTACATTCTCCGCAGCTGGCCTCGGTTCAGGGCATTTTTTATTCACAGCTTGTAGCCGCTGTACAGCGTGTCTATATCTTGGAGACATTGCTTCAGTATCCTGGGTGCAATCTGTGGGGCCGATCCCCCCCAGTATGCTCTGGCTGTTTTGCGCCAATTGGATGATGCAAGACAGTTGTGAAACGGATTCAATCAAATGGACAGCTGCTTTGCATCACCCGAGCAGTGCAAAGCAACTAGAAAACGCCAGGGAATCCGTCCCTATGATCTTCGTGGTGTTCGCTTGCATTCGTACTGTTTCACAGCGTGCTTTATAGATATACCGTGTATTCTGCTTTTCATAGCTGCATACACAATTCTTTTACAGACCCGGCCCAGGAAAATTGGACTAGCTCAGGCAGTTGGACCCTATTGGCTTAAATCTTTTAAAGTGACTAATGATTTGGGGGTTCAGCTCGCGGCACGTCAAGGACCCCGGTTTTCGAAAGTGCGGCGCACACGCTCTTTGAGAATCAGGCCCTTTCAAGGTGATTTTGGTTAAGCCCCCAAATCATGAGTCATTTTCGAAAAACGAGGCCATTATGATTTTGACTAAAAGAACAGGAGTACTTGTGGCACCTTAGAGTCTAACAAATTTATTTGAGCATAAGCTTTCGTGGGCTACAGCCCACTTCATCGGATGCATAGAATGGAACATATAGTAAGAAGATACATATACACATACAGAGAACATGAAAAGGTGGGAGTTGCCCTACCAACTCTAAGAAGCTAATTAATTTAGAGGAAAAAAAATCTTTTGTAGTGATAATCAAGCTAGCCCATTACAGACAGTTTGACAACAGTGTGAGGATTCTTAACATAGGGAAATAGATTCAATGTGTATAATGGCTCTGTCTGTCTGGAATCAAAATGCACAGATAAGCTGTGCATGCGTTTTTATACTACTGCTAACGTCTCCCCCTCCCGCTGCGAACACTTCCATTCTAAAACCTCATTTTAAAGGTTTAGTATTACTTGTTTAGTATCAGAGGGGTAGCCGTGTTAGTCTGGATCTGTAAAAAGCGACAAAGAGTCCTGTGGCACCTTATAGACTAACAGAAGTATTGGAGCAGAAGCTTTTGTGGGTGAATACCCACGTGCGTCTGACGAAGTGGGTATTCACCCACGAAAGCTTATGCTCCAATACGTCTGTTAGTCTATAAGGTGCCACAGGACTCTTTGTCGCTTATTACTTGTTTGTTACTCCTGTTATTATCCACTAACAAAACTTGGCTGCTTTACATTGGGATCATTTTGCCCAGCTTGGGAGGACGTGCTCCCAAGTGGCAGGACGGATCAAATCCTTCCTTCTTTTTATATTTACTTGTATAGTTTAAAGCTCCTGAAAGAAACGAAGTATTTGAATAGGACAGCCTCTAGCGATGCCGACAGGGAATGAATACCCATGACCCTGATGCGTTATCCTTCCACCTGGCTTGCAGGAAGGAAGTGCCTTGTTTCGTTACAGTGTTGCTCAATGGAAATCACCCTGCAGGAGAGGTGCGACTTCCAGGTCTCAGGACTGTTTGAAGCATCCCAGGGCCAAGGGCTTTCCATAATCCGGGTCCTTGTAAAATCCAGACTGTCGACAGCTTTGCAACTACTGGCCCTCCCATCGATTGCCCGGAGAGAGAAAAATAGTCCAACGCTGGGAATTCTCCATCCAATGAGAAGTGACCTTACTAAAGTGGAATTTGTGACAAGCCATGTTAAGTGTTTAGCGTGCTATTCACTGGGGGCCTAAGGTGCAATTTGTGCCAGGCAAATTCAGACTGGAAATAAGGCATCCATTTTGAACGGTGAGCGTAATTATCCAGTGGCACAATGTCAGGGTGGATTCTCCATCAGTGGCAATTTTTCAATCAAGAGTGGAGGTTTTTCTAAAAGCTCTGCCCTAGGAATTATTTTGGGGCAGTGCTCCAGCCGGCGTTATCCAGGAGGTCAGACCAAATAATCGCAATGGTACCTTCTGGGCTGGGAATCTGAAAATCACTCCTGAGCGGAGGAGTAGCACGAGGAGAGCTGGGTGGGTTATGGTTTTCTTCCTGTTCTGCGTCAGGAGGACACTGGGACCTTTCGAAGTTTTTCGTGGGGTGGTGGGAGGAAGAAAGATCGAAGAGAGAGAGAGAGACATGGCCCTCCCCCACTCCAGACGAGCCAATAAGGGCACTCACAAGGGATCTGAGAGATCCAGGTTCCAGTTCCTTCTCTGCTGGGCTCCCCAGTGAGTCCCTCTTTAGTGAGACCTCACATAATGGGTACTTGAGGGAACTATTGGCTATTCAGAGTTGGGAGCCTCTCTCTCTCCAGTTTTGACCCAAAATTCCAACCTGGACTAGAGAAACCTTTCCCGAAAAACATTTAATTGAAACCGGTATGTACCCGTGAAGAGTTTTGGTGTCAATGTTTTCCAACCAAAAACTGTTCCGTTGTTAAATTCCTGATCAGCGGTGTGACAAGGTCTGTGACAAGAGGCACATGCAGTTAATAGATAACCTCCCAAGAGAGGGGGCTCAAGACTACATACATGGCTTTGGGAGGGCCAATACAACTTCCTATCATTGTGCACCGCAAACACTTTCTGCTTGCGCAGCTCTTTCCATCAACTGCTGATTTGGTCGCTCAAAAGCTCCCGCCACTTAAATGCCAGGCTTAAGTGGGGCTTAAACAATGCATAGGCCTCTGGGCAGAGGTGAATCTCAGCTTTAGATACCAGGGTGATGGGCTCTATGGGACACGCTTGGTTGAGGGAGAGATTGCACCCTGAATAGCGGCAGCAGGCTGGTTTTCTCAGCCCGTCACGATGGAAGAAGTTGGTGAGGGTTACACATAGGACCTGGATTCAGTGGAAGTTCTGGATTAGATGCAGGGATCGCTGGGTGAGGTTCCCTGGCTTGTATTCCGCTGGAAGTCAGACTAGCTCACCACAGCTCCTTCTGGCCTTAAAGTCTGGGAGTTGGATCGGGTCCCTAGTGAGCCATTGTCCCCCTACAGGCCTGCAGAGCCACTCCAGCTTCTCCGCGCCGTGGCTCCATACAATAAATAGACATCCAGTCCCCGCTGCAGAAACGTCGCCTCCTGCTTTCCCAGCGTCTCGAGGGCTTTGTCTGGGCATCTCTGACAGCAGGGCATTGTTATCCGGCGACAGGAATCTGATCCAGTCACAAGAGTCTCTCTGGTGCGTATTTAGGGACTCGGGAAAACATTCACGATGCGGGATTGATCCGGTCTCTCAGAGCCTCGGAGGCCCGTAATGGAAAGGCAGCATGAGGGGAAAGGAGGTTTTAAATGGGAGCTCATTGATTGGAGGGCGCATTATGATTTCTAAATTGAACACAATGTCAGTATCCCCCCGACTCACACATATGTGCACAGACATGTTTGTGCACTTGCATGTACTTGAACAGACATGCTCGCACAGACAGATATGTGCACTCACATGGATTTGCACTTAGACATGTGCATAGGCCCGTCCCTGCACTTACGCACAGACCTGCCGTTGAATATGTGCTGAGCTGCTGTGCCGAACAGGGGATCCTTCCTCAATGAGGGGGTTGTAAATCTTTTGTGGGGCCGGGGCTGTCTCTCGCTGTGGGACTGTGCAGCGCCCAGCACAATGGGGCCCTGCTCCCGCTGGAGCCCGTTAGGCGCTGCTGCGATAGCAACGTAACGGCTAATATTAAACAGATGGTTTCTGCTGGTTTGAATTATATGTGTAAAGAATGAAGTGGAGGGAGAAGGCTTGGAGCGGCTTGGGGGAGGCAGGATTGTTAAAGCCAAATCCTGCACCCTGGAAAGCAGGGAGCTTTGTCTTGATTACAGCTTGTTTTGCACCATGTGTCCGTACAATGCCTGGTGCGGCACGGCCTCCATCTCGCACGGGGCATCCAGGCACTACCGTGATTAATAACAACGCGCGGGATCCTGTTTGCTCTGCTTTGCGGGTGCGAGCGATAAGAATCCCTAGCTCTTATCTGGCACGTTTCAGCCGCAGATCTCAAAGGGCTTGAACATCTTCCTCACTTTACAGATGGGAACCGGAGCGCCGGGCATCGGTAAACATGGCCCAGCAGCCATTCGGCATCCTGGCAGTGTGTTATTCCTCGGCAGGCAGAAATCAGCCAAGGTCCAGGAGAACTCACTGGGAGTAAAGCCCTCAGGGCCTGGCCCAGCGGTTCGGTGCTGTGACCGTCACCGGGGTGACAATGGGAGCATTGTTACAGACAGCCGCGGCGGCGTAATGGGATCTCGCAGCGTCGTAAATCACTTTTATGGCCGCTGCGCTTTCCCTCCTGCGATGGCGTCTTAGGTTTCCCCTCTCCCTCGCTCAGGAATGATGGCAATCTTTGGAAAGGGGCGGGGGCGGGCTCTGGAAACATTCAGTGGGGGCATCCCCAGTCGCATACCTCTGAAATCTGACCCCGAAAGGAAAGTTTATGTGGTTCAACTGACTTAAAACCTTCAAGACCTGGCTGCAATGGTGCCAGAACAAACAGCTGCATTGAGAATTCCTGGGCCATTTGTGGTGGCCGTCGACACTGGAAAAGCTTTCTATTGACTGCGGAGGGGAGAGGCGGGGGGAGAGAGAAAAGCACACACGCTCGCAGGCCAAATGGCAGGAGAACACTAGAACGGGCATCAGGGAGCACACGCCTGCACCGACAGGCCTGCACGCTAACATATGCTCGCACAGACAGAGATGTGCACCCACACGCACTTGCACAGACAGGGATGTGCACTCACATGTATTTGCATAGACAGGGAAGTGCACTCTCGGGTATTTGCACAGACAGGTATTTGCACTCACACATACTTGCACAGACATTGTTTGCACAGTCATGTGCACTCACCTGTGCTTGCACCAACATGTTTGCACAGAGGTGTGCACTCACACATATTTGCACAGATGTTTGCACAGACAGATATATGCACTCACACATACTTGCACAGACATGTTTGCACAGACAAGTATATGCACTCACACATATGTGCACAGACATGTTTGTGCACTTGCATGTACTTGAACAGACATGCTCGCACAGACAGATATGTGCACTCACATGGATTTGCACAGACATGTTTGCACAGACAGGTATGTGCACTCGCACATATGTACACAGATATGTTTGCACAGACAGGTATGTGCACTCACAAGTACTTGTACAGAAATGTTTGCACAGACAGGTATATGCACTCGCACATACTTGCACAGACATGTTTGCACAGACAGGCATGTGCACTTGCATGTACTTGCACAGACAGGTGCGTGCACTCCCGGACACAAAAGAACGCACACAGGTGAGCATGCGCTCATACAAATGTGCACACCCTCACGTGGAGAGGCGCACACGCAGACAGGTACATGCACTGGCACAGATGGGCAGAAACAGGAACACATATTCCACGGGGAGGTGGACGCGCTCAGTAGCATGCCCGCACTCCTACATGCATAGACGTGGGCATGGCATGTGCATTCCTGGGCGCGTGCGACGTGCCCTCCACCAGGGACACAGAGATGAGCTGAGCCTGAGTGTCCAGCCACAGGGAGTTTTCTGGGTTGCACACAACTCCTCTGAAAGATAGCACCTCTGCAAGGGCCGGCCCCCCCTGACACCCTGCCAGGGCAGGAAGCTCAGCAAGGCGTCAGAGAGAAGAGCGCCCCCTACTGACTCACCAACTCCACTTCCAGACAGGTGCTCAGGAACACAGTGGCACAGTTTCTATTGACCTACCCCAGGTCCTTATATGGGCCCCGTCACCTTAGTCTCTGAGCGCCTGGCAATTCTCACAACAGGCAGGGCAGTGCTATTATCCCCACTGTACAGATGGGAAACTGAGGCACCGAGCAACTAAGGCCCAGATGGGAGTTAGGTGCCTAAATACCTTTAAACATCTGGCCCTAAGTGACTTGCCCAAGGTCCCATGGGAAGTCTGTGTCAGAGCAGGGAACTGCACTCAAGCCTCCTCACTGCACACTAGCCACTGGGCTATCCTTCCTCTTGGAGCGTCCAGCCTGAGCCTCTCCCTGCGGGACCGACGTCTCTCAGAGTCATCACACCTAATACACAAGGGTCCATCCGCCAGGTGCGCCGCCTCCTGCTCCAGTGGACACTCGCTACATATACCGTGTGCCATACCACAGTGCACCGTGCACCATTGCAATTACCCCAGGGCACGGACCCACTGGTTTTCCTTCTACCTTAGGCCAGTTAATACCAGGTTCGATTGCTCCACCTCGGTGCCCCTGCTGTGCTCAGGATCATAGTATGTGCAGTGGCACCTCTGGCGGGGGGTGATAATGGGGATGGGGCAGGCAGAGAGGGCACAACAAATCAGTCGGGGTGTTCGCTCATGTCATGTCTCTAGTCCCTGCCAGTGCTTTTGCCTGCGGTGTAACTAATGCTTAATAAGGCCAAGTCCCTTAGCTTCGTTAAAGGGACATGGTCAAAATATTTATTTGACAGTCACTGTGCAATAGCACCTGGGAAGCCCTGAATCTTTTCCCTTAAGTAACATTCTCTTTCCATTCCCCATTGCCCAGGGGAAAACAACCACACACTGCTTTGTTATTGTAGGGCTCCTTGGGAATGCTGAGCTGTCTGTGCTGCTTTATTATTGTAGGGTTGCTGGTAAGTGCTGGGCTGCCCATGCTGCTTTGTTATTGTAGGGTTGCTGGTAAGCGCTGGGCTGTCCATGCTGCTTTGTTATTGTAGGGTTGCTCGTAAGCACTGGGCTGTCCACACTGCTTTATTATTGTAGGGTTGCTGGTAAGCGCTGGGCTGTCCACGCTGCTTTATTATTGTAGGGTTGCTGGTAAGCGCTGGGCTGTCTGGGCTGCTTTGTTATTGTAGGGTTGCTGGTAAGTGCTGGGCTGTCTGGGCTGCTTTATTGTTGTAGGGTTGCTGGTAAATGCTGGGCTGTCTGGGCTGCTTTATTATTGTAGGATTGCTGGTAAGCGCTGGGCTGTCCACACTGGTTTGTTATTGTAGGGTTGCTGGTAAGCACTGAGCTGTCCATGCTGCTTTGTTATTGTAGGGTTGCTCGTAAGTGCTGGGCTGGCCACACTTATTTGTTTTTGTAGGGCTGCTTCTGTGTGAGAAGCTACCTGCATTGTTAGCTTTGGGGACTGTTTTGAAAAACCTTTGCAAAATCCACCACGATAGACAGTGGGCTGGACTTTGCGAAAGATGGGGCAAGCCCTAGGACTTACCCCAGCAGATGGGGTGTATCTGCTTGGGTGGATGGGTAGATGGACTTTGCCCATTGCACCCTAATCCTTTGACATGGACAGAGCCCTCTGTTGGTGGGGTTAGCAGGGTCCCCCAGAGCAGTGGATCTTGGAGTTAACACCCCACTGAGATGACTGGGCTGAATCGCCACTCTTCCCTATTGTTTCAGGCTCTCTGCAGACTCAGGCAGATGTCACTTTATATCAGGTTACATTACTTTTCCACTTGGGTCATGCTTTACTTCCGAACCACCAGAGCTAGAAATATGAGTTTGTTTGAAATCGAAAGCGGAGATGCTGACATGACCCCAGGAGACAAGGGGGCCCTGGGCACAGGCCTATGTATTAATCCCGACCCGGTCCCAGCTACACTGATGGCAGGAATTGGGGCATCATCTCCAGCACAGTTAAGCCCTCAGAGGCAGCAGGTTCAGGAAAAGTGGGGACTGCAAGGCACAGATGCCTGAACAGCAAGGAGAGGGGCTCCTAAATGACCTAGGATGGATTTCCAAACTCCAGGCTGATCTTGGCCAACTGTGGCCTGTTGGCGTCTCCGGACGAGATGCAAGCAGCCCTAGCCACATCGGAGGGTGACGGCAGTTTGTTTATAGCTTCGGATCACGGGTGAGCACAAAAAGTTTATCTGGGAGTTGCAGCAAGCTGTATCTATAAACAGCCCTGGAAGCACAAAAGCATTCCTACTGTGTTAGGCCATTTTATTGGCTTCATGTGACGGCTGGGTTGAGGCAGGGAGGGAGAGCGCTCAACCACGCATTGGAGGGACGGTGGCTGAGCCAAATTGTTCACCCCTGCGGCCGAGTGCCGTACCGGAGGAAGGTAGGGGGAAATTTGGGAAGGGAATCCCACTTGGAGTTGAAATTTAAAAGGAAAAAGGCCCTCAAATGGTTTTAATCCTTTAAAAATAGTAATCCCTGCGTTAACTCATGAAAGACTCCTTACATTTAACTCTTCGCTTGCCTTTTCTCCCTAGCCGGCTTTAGCTCCTTCCACGTGTTGTTTACTTCCTAACCACAGTTATTAAACCACCGTTTATTATTTGGACGATCATAGCGCCCCCCCCCTTGTGCTAGGTGCTGTACAAACACACAGCCACAGGTGCTGTACAACAAGGCCGCTCCGGAGCTGTAGAGAAATCTTAAAGACAGCCTCTGCCCCTGCCCCAAAGAGCTGATCCAGCAACGGGATCGTGGCCCCTGTGCTGAGATTGGCCAATTGCAGAATGGTGGCGTACGTCAGATGTGGCCTGCAAGAAGCTCTGATGTCAGAGGAAGAGGCCAGAGAGCAAAGGAGCACCAGGGCTACACAAAATAAGGTTACGCAACCTTGTTTTCTCAGACAGGGCCGGCTCCAGGTTTTTTGCTGCCCCAAGCAAAAAAATAAATAAAATAAAAAGCCAGAGTGCCGCCCCTTGAGAAGTGCTGCCCCAAGCACATGGTTGGAACGCTGGTGCCTAGAGCCGGCCCTGCTCTCAGCATGCAACCTGTGTGTTGCATTCTTTTTGATATTGCAAATTCTGGTTTCAGGCAAATATACCCTGCCCATATGCCCCCGCGAAACGCACACATTCAGTGCCCACACGGCTCTCTCTACACACGCACAGACACTAACCACACATTGTCCATGCCTGCACAGACTGCACACGCTATAAAATACACACACACAATCCACACCCATTGCAAAATACGCCCACCACAAACTCATGCACGCGCTCCATGCTAGGCCTACCCACACGTGTACACATCGCATGTGTGCATACAATACTTAGCCACACTGCATGCACGCACACCGGACGCCCTGCACCCTTTGCTGGTAAGGGAAATGTTTTCAGCATAGCCTTTTCATTTCATTAATTGTTTGTATGACGGAGCAGATTATTTGTATGTGCTAGGCGCTGTACAAACACAGACCTTAAGTTACTTTCCTATTTGCCAGACCAGCAGCAGGATTGGTGTTAATAGCGAGGGCTGCTCCCTTCAGGGGGACAGGCTTTATCAGTAATCTTGTGCTTAGCTACAGGCTGTATGTCCGGGCAGCAGAAGAGCAGATACAGGTCACGTGCTCTTGTTGTGTGATGTTTTAATTAATAGCATAGTGCCATGGAAATGCAAAGCAGCGCTCATTGTTCATCTCCCTGTATGAGCACTTCCCTTGGCCTTCCATCAGATTCAGCCCCGAGTTTAGGGGCAGGCGACCATCTGCGGGGGTTGGGGGGCGCCGGGCTTGGGGGGCTGTTTTTGTTGTTAGCGATGTCATGCAAATCGTGTATCAAAGTCGTGAAATGGGCTACAGATGCAATAAAAAATAAGGTATTCAAAAGTTTAACAAATGGAGGGAGGGGCGCCAAAGATGCCCCTCGTCTGGGGTGCCATTTGGTCTAGGGCCGGCCCTGGTCAGATTGTTTAGCGAGGTAATGCTACCCCGATCTGCATCGATCTGGGCTTTGGGGGAGTGACTTCCCTGTTCATTTGCTCTTTGAAATTCCTGCCCCGAGGCCATGGCTGGAAAGTTGGACTAGTCGGAGCCGTGAAGCTGCTGTAACAGGGCAGTCAAGGATTCCTAAGGTGTAGGAGATTCTCCCTCTATACCACCCTCTCCCCCAATGTAGGGGGGCATGGCCAAATCACTGTTGCTTTCCAGTGCCCCCTTGCTTATAATGGCCTTTTCTGCATCAGTACCAGTGAGCGTAAGTTTGAACCGCCCTGAGGCTGCTCTAAAGGGGTTGAACTCTAAAGGGTCCTGCTTTGAGCAGGGGGTTGGACTAGATGACCTCCTGAGGTCCCTTCCAACCCTGATATTCTATGATTCTATGAACAGGCCCCCAGGAGCCTTGTGGGTTGGGACGTACGGTCACTTTTGCCTCCCGGTCCAGCGTCTTGCACTGTCTGCAGCTCAAAATAAACATTTAGGGGTTGATTGTCATTGCCACTCAAGCTCCATTATGCCATGCTGGCAGGGCAAAGGGACTTTGAAGTGGGTGTGTGCCCATGCCCCCTTGCCAGGCCCCTGCCTTTTACACTGCCAGGATGAAGTGGAGAGACTTTAGTCCTGTCTCAGTTTTGTATTAAACAGGAAGGATTATTTTTTTTCCAATTTACCATCTGTGTCGATTAAAGATCACACACTGTTGCAGTTCTTCTTCACCTGCAGTACATAGCCAAGTGGTTTCAGGTCACCAGGTCTGACATGACATTTGTGGTTACAGCTGGTTTTTCATGGGAAAATGCCGATTCATCAAAACCAAATCTCTGCAGCAATATCTCCGTTTTGATGAAATTTTAATCGGGACGATTTGTCAGGGCCAGTGTATGAGAGAGAAAGATGGCCTTTGCCAAATCAATGACTTGAACTTAGGTTTCTGATATCTGTGGCGAGGACTGTAGCCACTGGGTTACTGGCTAATCTGGGGTGGATTTCGCTCTCTTACCCAATCTCATGTTTTTGGTGAAAAATTTCCAAAGGTTTTGTTCTGATGCAGAACACCGAAATATCGAAACCTTGAAATTTGCCACAAAATGGCGTTTTTATTTTGTGGTCAGCCCTAGGCGCGATGTTTTCTGCATTTTGATATACACCTCTATCCCGATATAATGCGACCCGATATAACACGAATTCGGATATAACGCGGTAAAGCTCCGGGGGGGGGAGGGCGGGGCTGCACACTCTGGCGGATCAAAGCAAGTTCGATATAACGCGGTTTCACCTATAACGCAGTAAGATTTTTTGGCTCCCGAGGACTGCGTTATATCGGGGTAGAGGTGTACCATGTTCTGTGTCGGGCGACATATACTACAGAGTGTCTCTAACCTTTTCAAAGTGGGTTGATGGGATGGGATGCAGAAGCAACGTGATTCTCCGGTACCTTGTCCTTACAGGTGCTGACTTTTGTTTTTGCCGGTGGGTGGTTTTGAAGGTGGGGGTGGGGGGGCTCTGCCGGTTTTGGGGGAAGGCTATTTTCAGCATATTTATACATGTCTTTCATATTCTAGTTATTGAACATGTGTCCATCATTGGTATCTTAGCAAGTGGGGGGGGGCTCGGGATAGGGGGCGGAGAGCAGCAAGCAGAGGGCTGGGGGCCTTGGGGGAGGGGGTGGAGAGGAGTGGGCAGGGGGGCGCCTCGGGGGAGGGAGCCTCGGGGGAAGAGGTGGAACAAGGGCAGGAAGAGGTGGAGCGGGAGTGGGGCCTCAGAGCGGAGTGGGGCTGGCGCGTGGGTGGGGCCTTGGGCAGAGGAGGACGAGTGGGGGCAGGGCCGCGGGGCAGAGCAGGGGACGACACCATGGTCCGAGCACCAGTGGGTCCCCCGACACTTCTAGGAAGCTTCCAGAACATCCCCGGAATCCGCGCCTATGCTTGTACTTGATGTGCTCACTTACAGAAGACGGGTGGGCTAGTGGTGTGGATTCCTGCCGGACCATGGACAAGTCACAGCGGGTATGTCTACAGGTCAAAAAAAAACAAAATCTGGGTTAGCTAACTCAGGTTAAAATAGCAGCAAAGCCAAGCCAGCCTGAGGGAAAGCCAATTGTGGAGCCAGGATTGAACTTGAGGGGCTAACCCGTGTTGCTGTGCCTTCTCTGCGATTTCCACCCGAGTTAGCTAAGGTGGGTTAGCTAACCCGAGTTAAGAGCACAGCCTTCTTTTGCAGTATAGACATACCCTCTGTACCAGAGACCTCACAGGGGCTCTGCTGTAAGGCCTTCCGCGTCGCCGCTCTACACTAGGGTGACCAGACAGCAAGTGTGAAAAATCAGGACAGGGGGTGGGGGGTAATAGGAGCCTATATAAGAAAAAGACCCAAAAATTGGGACTGTCCCTATAAAATCGGGACATCTGGTCACCTTACTCTACACTGATGGCAGAGAGAGCGCCCGTAAAATGCTGAAATTGCAATGAGTGGGGCAGTTCACACCCCTCTAAGCAATTGTTTCCTGCTGTGTTCAGCTCTGTTCTCATTCAGCAGAGAACAGCCCAGAGAGATCAGTGGCCACTTCATACCTCTGCGAGTCTCCTGTGCTGCAAACAGACCCTTTCCCCTTAGTCCCCCCAGCCTTCCAGCAATGAACTCCCCAGAGCGACATGCTTCCTAGCTCGGCCACCTCCCTTCTGTACATCGCTTCCCCTCCCCGTGCCTCAGTTGCTCAGGCTGCAAAATGGGTATTATGAGACTGAGCCTCCTTTGTCAAGCGCTTTGAGATCCTGCGATGAAAGGCAGCTGGACAGGAGCAACTTCTTATTGCCAAGGTGGAAACTCAACGCAGTGATCACAAAACGGTCGATGCAAAGCTGCAGTTTGTTCCGAACTCCCAGGCCCTCGTTGGCTCTGGACGGCGAGAGAGAGACGCCCCTGGCAGCGAAATGGCTGGGAGAGATTTTGTCTGAGGGGCTCTTCCATCGAGAGGGGTGGTTGTCTTGCGTGTCCAAAGCCAGCCTGTCACTGTGCATTACTCCTGCTCTTAGCATTTGGGAGCGATTAACGGTGCCCCCCTCCCACCCAGTTAGCTGGATTGCAGAATCTCCGTCCCTCTGAAACAAGCCCCTGGGCAAAGCTGCATGTGTTTAACTCCATCCAGCAGCCGAGCCATGGAGGCAGAACCGGCTTCCTCCTTTGGCTGGTTTATGGAGAAGGTCCTTTGGTCTTCCTCAGATTCGGCTCCCCTGGGACTGATTCTCCCCTCGCCGGCCTCCCTCTGCACTCACACAGAGGCGAATGAGATCCGAATTAGGCTCTGTCCCCTGCTTCTAGCTGCTCCCCGAATTATGATGTCTTGGCCATAGGTGGCAGCAAACAGCTAGAGCTGCTCCACTGTCGGCCTGTCAGACCCAGGAGCGGTGGTGTGAACAGAGGTGCAGAAGGGGGACCTCCTCTTCGATCCGATTGCTGTGCTCTGGAGCAGCCTCCTAGTAGGAGCAGAGGGGGGCAAACAACCTCACGAGGCTCAAAATGGAGCCTGATAAAGCGATGAATGGGATTATATGCCCGAGACAGCAGGGGACTGGACTAGATGACCCAAGAGATCCCTTCATAGAGTCCAGAGTAGCAGTCGTGTTAGTCTGTATCTGCAAAAAGAACAGGAGTCCTTGTGGCACCTTAGAGACTAACAAATTTATTTGAGCATAAGCTTTCGTGGGCTACAGCCCACTTCATCGGATGCATGTAGTGGAAAATACGGTAGGAAGATATATATATATACACAGAGAACATGAAACAATGGGTGTTACCATACACACTATAAGGAGAGTGATCAGTTAAGGTGAGCTTTTATCAGCAGGAGAGAAAAAGAACTGTTTGTAGTGGTAATGAAAATGGCCCATTTCCAGATTCAGAGTCATAGATTCCCAAGGCCAGAAGGGATCCATTATGATCATCTAGTTTGACCTCCTGTATAACACAGGCCAGGGAACTGCCCCAGAATAATTCCTAGCGCAGAGCTTTTAGAGAAACAGCCGATCTTGATAGAAAAATTGTCAGTGATGGAGAATCCACCTCGACCCTTGGAAAATTGCTCCAATGGTTAATTACCCTTACTGTTAAAAATTTACACCTTATTTCTAGACAGAATTTGTCTAGCTTCAATCTCCAGTCATGGTATCGTGTGAAACCTTTCTCTGCTAGACTGAAGAGCCCATTATTAAATATTTGTTCCCCAAGTAGATACTTTTAGACAGGAATCAAGTCACCCCTTAACCTTCTGTTTCTTAAACTAAATAGATGGAGCTCCTTGAGTGTATCACTATAAGGCAGGTTTTCTAACCCACTAATCATTCTCTTGGTTCTTCTCTGAACTCTGGCCAATTTATCAACCTCCTTCTTGGATTGTGCACACCAGAACTGAACACAGAATTCCAGCAGTGGTCGTACCAGTGCCAAATATAGAGGTAAAATCCCCTCTCTACTCCTACTTGAGAGTCCCCGGTTTATGCATCCCAGGATCTCATTAGCTCTTCTGACCACAGTGTCACACTGGGAGCTCGTGTTCAGTGGGTTATCCACTTCGACCCCCAAATCGTTTTTTAGAGACACTGCTTCCCAGGGTAGAGTCCCCCGTCTCGTAAATGTGGCCTGCATTCTTTGTTCCCAGATGTACACATTTATATTTAGCCATATTCAAATTCAGATTGTTTGCTTGCATCCAGTTTACCAAGTGATCCAGATCGCGCTGAGTTAATGACCTGTCCTCTTCATTATTTACCACTCCCCCAATTCGTGTGTCATTGGCAAACTTGATCAGTGAGGAATGTGTCTTCTTCTCAGGTCAATGATAAAAACATAAAAGAGCCTAACATAAGAACATAACATAAGAACATCCGTACTGGGTCAGACCAAAGGTCCATCTACCCCAGTATTCTGTTTTCCAGCAGTGGCCAATGCCAGGTGCCCCAGAGGGAATGAACAGAACAAGGAATCATCAGGTGATCCATCTCCTGTCGCTCATTACCAGCTTCTAGCAAACAGAGGCTTGGCCTAGGGCCAAGGACTGATCCCCGCAAAACCCCACTGGAAACACACCCGCTTGATGACGATTCCCTGTTTACAATTACCGTCCTACATCCTGTGTTCCTATCGGTGATTCAGTGGTGCTGCTCATGGCCCAGAATCCTCTATCTTGAACTGAGCAGCAGGGCATGTTGGGAGCTGTGGTCTCCTTGAGTCCCGCACTTTTGGTACGACCACAGAAAACAGAGTTGGACTAAGCCTGTCAGGTCCAGGACAGGGTTATTCTCCAGGGGGGTTTGGGAGGGCAGATAAGGTTAAACACAGATAAGGTGAACTGCAGCTCCTGGCAGGCAGCCCTTGCTTGGCCAAAGATTAGATGGCCCTGTTGCGTCCGCATATAGGGAGAGGAGGATAAAACCTATCACTTTCCATCCTAAAGGATTTTCTGGGGTGGGTTTGGTGTTATTATCCCACTGTGATGGCTGCAGGTCCTATATTATTATTATTTATTGTTTGTGGTATCGTAGCACCTAGGAGCCCGAGTCATGGACCCAGACCCTGTGACCTTGCACTCCATATGCTTTATGGAAATGTGCTTATGAATATGACATAACTGGAATATGCTTTATGCTAAATATCCCTTGTATGGTGTCATTAGAAAGCTTGTAATCTACTGAGTGTGTTCATCCTCTTTGTTTGCATGTATGATTTCTATGTCTGGAGTTAGAAAAATAAGATATAAACTTGTAGCCATTAAGAGTGCTTCAGAATCAATGAACTGTGAATGGGTTTATTTACCTGCTAGCCTGCCTATGTACATGTCGGCCAGTCCATGGGTAATGAAGAATGAGGTCTCACAAGGACATGTGACCATGTCACCTGATACTGAAATCCATCTTAAATCTTGTACTTTTCCATTTAGAAGGAGGGGTGGGTGTCAAGCAGAGACAAAATATTCCTGCCTTGTGCCAAAGCTATAAAAGGGTCTGGAGCCGGACAAAGTAGTCCCGGCCATGAGAAAGCCCCTGCTTACCACCTAAGATGTCTGCTGAAACTAACAAGGACTGTACCAGGGGAAAGGATTGGGCCCAGACTAGGAAGGAGTCTAGTCGGTGAAAGAAGCTTATTGGAACATCTCTGAGGGTGAGATATTACCTGTAATCAGTTTCTTAATGTATTAGGCTTAGACTTGCGTGTTTTGTTTTATTTTGCTTGGTGACTTACTTTGTTCTGTTATTACTTGAAACCACTTAAATCCTACTTTTTATACTTAATAAAATCATTTTTGTTTATTAATGAACCCAGAATAAGTGATTAATATCTGGGGGAGCAAACAGCTGGGCATATCTCTCTATCAGTATTATAGAGGGCGGACAATTTATGAGTTTGCCCTATATAAGCTTTATACAGAGTAAAATAGATTTATTTGGGGTTTGGATCCCAGTGGAACTGGATGTCTGGGTGCTGGAGATAGGTGCCCTGCTGAGCAGTTTTTGGTTAAAGTTTGCAGCTTTGGGGGCGTGGTCCAGACTGTGAGTCTGTGTTGCAGCAGGCTAGCATGTCTGACTCAACAAGGCAGGGTTCTGAAGTCCCAAGCTGTCAGGGAAAATGGGCTCAGAGGTAATTTCAGCACATGAGGTGACAGTCCCAAGGGGATCTCTGTCACCGAACCTGTCAAAACCCATTGTGCTAGGCACTGTACAAACACTAAAAGCTTCCAATTTGAGTATAGGACAAGAGACAACAGCTGGATACAGACAGATGGGGGAGCACAGTGATCTCTGCACACCAGCCACCTGGCCGGTATCAAGTGTTTTGCAGTGGTCATGCCAGTGGAAAATGTTGAGGAGGGATTGGAAAGAGGACAATAAGTTAGTTTTGCAGATGTTCACGCGGAGCGTCTCCCAGCATGAAGGGCAGCATGGGGAGGAAGCCCAAAGGGGCTTGTTTGAAAATGAAACAAGCAGGCGATGGAGGCTGATATCACGGGCTTTGCGTCGACCCAGGTGCAGAAGTGTCGTCACTTCAATTTGACTCCCGCCGCATAAGTGTCTCTCTCCACCTCCCCGAGCAGCATAGAGTCACTATTGAGGTAGTTAAGTTGACACAGGTGTCAGTGTACACACCACATTGCTTACGTCAACTGTTACTGGCTTTCAGGGGCTTTCCCAAAATGTCCCACGTTGACAGTACAATCATAGAGTCATAGAATCATAGGACTGGAAGGGACCTCGAGAGGTCATCTAGTCCAGTCCCCTGCACTCATGGCAGGACTAAGTATTATCTAGAGCATCCCTGACAAGTGTTTGTCCAACCTGCTCTTACAAATCTCCAATGATAGAGATTCTACAACCTCCCTAGGCAATTTATTCCAGTTTTTCCTAATGTCCAACCTAAACGGCCCTTGCTGCAGTTTAAGCCCATTGCTTCTTGTCCTATCCTCAGAGGTTAACGAGAACATTTCCCCCCTCCTCCTTGTAACAACCTTTTATGTACTTGAAGAATGCTATCATGTCCCCTCTCCGTCTTCTCTTTTCCAGACTAAACAAACCCATTTTTTTTAATCTTCCCTCATAGGTCATGTTTTCTAGACCTTTCATCATTTTTGTTGCTCTTCTCTGGACTTTCTCCAATTTGTCCACATCTTTCCTGAAATGTGGCACCAGAACTGGACACACTACTCCAGTTGAGGCCTAATCAGCATGATGTAGAATGGAAGAATTACTTCTCGTGTCGATACAAGTGCTCCTGGTGAGGATGCACACTGGTGACACCAGGAGCCAAATGTGCACACATGCAAGTGATTTAGTAACTGTGGTTGACTGAGTGGTCAACATTATTTTGTAGTGTAGACATGGCTTAGGAGGTGGAGTGACTTGCCTAGGGTCATGCAGTAGATCGGGGCAGAGCCAGGAATGGTCCAGTGTTCTGGATCGCCGCGTTGCAATGGTGTCATTCCTTTGCCAATTGTTTTCATAAGCCGCGAGCTACACGAGAGAGGTCAACAGGCAGGTTCCGTCCCGATAACTTCCCTGCCAAGGAGCGGGAGGCTCGAAAGACCTGTCACTTCCCAGCCCTGCCCTCCGCCCTCACCTCGCTCCAAATTCGCTGGTTTATTTTTGTCTCCTTCTCGACTCGAGCTTGGCTTTTGCTTTGTACTTTTCCAGCCATGCTACAGACCCAGCTCCACTCCAGAGGCTGGAACGCGGCCTCCTTGCCAGCTCCTGTTCCTTTGCAAGCCTCTAATTATCATTTCGGGAGGATAATGTCCCAGCGAGAGAGCGTGTCCCTGTATGTTTCCCTTGAAACACGGCAAAGGAATGCTGTGGTTCGTCTGTATGTCAGCTCCCGCAATTAGTGCTGCCTGTGTAATTAGCCCAAGATAGATGGTGTTGGTAAGGAAGTGCATCCCTGGTCTAATTTCAAACTGCCATAAAACCAGTGAATGGAAAACGGAGAGTTTCCATTTGTTTTCAATTGAGAAAAATAGAGGGTTAAGGACAATCAGCAGCCCCGCCCCTCTTTATACACACACACACACACACACACACACACACACACACACACACACACATGCACACGGCTAAATGAAACCAGAAAGGGCAGAGCTGTGACAAATCCAGGCTCCCGCTTCAGTTTCGAAGGACGCGGGAGCACTCCACCCTCCGGGCATGTTGGCAAAAATACTTTCTCTGCCAGCATCCCCACTCGAGAGAGGAGGTGGGGGAGGCAATACCTTTTATTGGACTGACGGCTGTTGGTGAGAGACCTGAACAGCTGTGCATAAGCCCGAAAGCTGGTCCTTCTCCCCAACAGATGCCGGTACACTAAAAGCTGTTACCTCACCCACCTTGTCTCTCTAACATCCTGGGATCGACACGGCTCCAACAACACTGCGTACAACCATCCCCTCTTGTCTCTTTCCTCCCGGCTTCATCCACTCCCCCTCCTCCTCCCCATCTTCTTCTTAAAGATCAGGCTTCCATTGTGCCAGGTACTGTCCAGCCCGTCTCTGCTCCAGAGCGCTGACAATCGACGAACACTGGAGCTGGAGGGGTTATTCCCAGCTCAGGCGGACGTCCCCACACTAGCTCTGATTGAGCTGCTGTTCTGAAGTCGAAGCGCAGCCCTGGTGGCCGCTCGGGCTAGCTGCCCCGGGTACGTACATAGGCTCTCAGATGGGGTTTCACTCGGGGCAGCTAGCCTGAGCCGCTGCGGCCACACCGCTATTTTTAGTGTGTCAGCTCGGTCAGGTCTCCCTCCAGAAATCACGCCTCCAGCTCCAGTGTAGACGTACCCGAAAAGGCAAGGCAGACAAAGGGTGGGAAAACAGGCCTGGAGAGGAGGAAGGGACTTGCTTAATGGTCATTAGAACCCAGCCCTTCTGAGTCCTAGTGCATTACCCGCTAGACCACACTGCTTCTCCCCCTTACTTTCTCCTCATTTCTCCCATCTCTTTTCTGTCCCCATCCCCAGACCCTCTTCTCTTTTCTCCTCCTCCTCTTTCCCCTGTTGCCCTGTCCCTTCCCCCCAGACACACACTTCCTTCCACAGTGACACTAATTAAGCAATCTCTTCCACTTTCTGGAGATGCTACCTATGCCCCGGATGGTGCTGCAAGATGGGTTGAACTGCCTTTTATTTTTGGACACTTCCCTGGGTTATTCTTGGCCTGGTTAGGACTCAGACAGTTGGAAATGCTGTCTCCCCTTCCCAAAATAGACTCCACCCTCTCCCTGTCTCAGTCAGAAGCCACGACTGCAAGGTCTTGTAGAATCATCGAAATGTATGGTGGAAGGGACCTCAAGAGGTCACCTAGACCAACCCACACCCTGAGGCAGGACCAAGTAAACCTAGACCAGCCCTGACAGGTGTTTGTCCAACCTGTTCTTAAAAATTTCCAGTGACAGAGATTCCACAACCTCCCTTGATAACCTGTCCCAGTGCTTAACTATAGTTTTTCCTAATGTCTAACCTAAATTTCCCTTGCTGCAGATTAAGCCCATTATTTCTTGTCCTACCTTCAGGGGAAATGGGGAACAATTGACCCCCATCTTCTATATAACAATATTTGAAGACTATCAGGTCCCCCCCCCCCTCAGTCTTCCGTTCTCAAGGCTAAACACGCCCAGATTTTTTAACCTTTCCTCATAGTTCATGTTTTCTAAACCTTTGGTCATTTTTGTTACTCTTCTCTGGACTCTCTGTTAATACACCCCAGAATGATATTAGCCTTTTTCACAGCTGCATCATATTGTTGAGTCTCATTCAATCTGTGAGCCACTACAACCCCCAGATTCTTTTCAGCAGTGCTAGCACTTTACTGATTATTCCTCATTATGTAGTTGTGCATTTGATTTTTCCTTCCTCATCATAATACTTTGCACTTATCTGTATTGCATTTCATTTTGTTGATTTCAGACCAGTTCTTCAATTTGTCATGGTCATTTGGAATTTTAATCCTGCCCTCCAAAGTGCTCGGAACCCCTCCCAGCTTGGTGTCATCTGCAAATTTTATAAGCATCCTCTCCGCTCCATTGTCCAAGTCATTAATGAAAGTGTTGAACTGTACCAGACCCAGGACTGACCCCTGTGAAACTCCAGTAGATACAACCTCCCGGTTTGACAGCAAACATTAATTACTACTCTTTGAGTACAAAAAGAACAGGAGTACTTGTGGCACCTTAGAGACTAACGAATTTATTTGAGCATAAGCTTTCGTGGGCTACAGCCCACTTCTTTGAGTACAGTCTTTCAACCACTTTTGCTCCCACCTTATAGAAATGTGGACCACATTTCCCTAGTTTGATTATGAGAATGTCATGTGGGACTGTGTGAAAAGCCTCAGTTAAATCAGCCCCTATCTTGCTTTGATTAAGGGGGCACTCTTGTATCCTGGCTTTGCATGATATATACAGGAGCTGTGGGCATGTGCTCAGAGCAGTGTTTGACCCTAAGACTCATTTTTAAACCACAGTAATTAGCGACTTCATTGAAATGCATCCAACACAGCAGGAAGTCTTCCAGTCACTTGGGTAAATTCCCTTTAGCCGTGTTTACCCTTGTCTTCACTACTGGCTAACATGGTACTTACCAACCGGATGTACCAGGGACATCAGCTGGAACAATCTGCTGAGAACACAGTCCGATTAACACAACCTTCCCTTTGGTCTTTGAGACAAGCCCAGATCTTCCAATGTGGATCAAATCATGAGAGCATTTTGTCTTGGAAAGCTAAGTGGCCTTGGACATCTGCCTGGGCTGAATGAAGCAAGGTGGGTTGATGATCAGTTTCCACTCTTCCTTCCCACCGGGAAGGACAAGTTGTTCTCTAACTACATGGGCAAAACAGAAAGCATGGCTGTATCTCCATTCAGATATTAAACGCAATGAGCCAGTTCCTGGGTAAATGTTAGGCAAACCGCGTTTGCCTCTTATAAAACCTAGTGAAATGTCATTGTTAAGGAAACCTGGAAGCAGTTCAGTGTTTTTATTCCCCTTGCCTCCTCCATGTGCCTGTCCTTCTAGGGTTGACCTTGCTTATTTGCTAAAGACATTTGGCTTCTGTCTTAAGCTACCGGCCTTGTCCTGGTGTGTGGCCTCTTTAGAGACAGCGACTGGCTTTACAGATGGCATCTTCTATGCAGAGAGGCTGCATGTCCGGACTGTCCTTCCAACGGCCGTTCCCCCTCTCGTTACTGGGTAATTAGGCATTGGTATCCATTGAGGAGCTGATTGCGAGTCATGAGACCATGATAACAGCACTGAATGCTTCATTGCAGGACTCGTAAGAGGTCATGTCTCACGCGATACAATTATTAGAGTAAGAACATAGGTGGCAACTGTGGTTTACCTGGTCTAGCATCCTGTCTCCAATAATGTCCAATGCCAGCTGCTTCAGAGGAAGGTGCAAGAAACCTCACCATAGGCAGGTGTGAGTTAATCCTCCCCCCTTCCCTCCCATGACGGTCTCATTCTAATCCCTAATAGTTAGAGGTTGGTTTAAACCCTTAAGCACGAGGTCTTATATCCCTTCCAAACGATCTTTTAGGTTAGCACTAAAACTATTCACAGATAGGCAGAAAGGACCCTTGTGATAATCTGGGCTGACCTCCCGCATCACACCAGGGAATTGCACGCAGTAATTCCTGCAAGAAACCCACATTTTAGGGTTGAGCCATCCAGTCTTGATTTAAAGACTTCCGCTGACAGAGAATCCACCACATCAGCTGCAGGAATACACAACCAGCCATGTTCAGATCCATCCACCAACAAGCCCCTGATGCTGGGTCTTATAATAATAATAATAATAATAATAATAATATATGGAGATATACCTATCTCATAGAACTGGAAGGGACCCCGAAAGGTCATCGAGTCCAGCCCCCTGCCTTCACTAGCAGGACCAAGTACTGATTTCTTCTTGTCTTCTTGTCATCCGTATGAATGTCCAATCTCTCTTTGAATCTCAGGGTATGTCTACACTATGAAATTAGGTCAATTTTATAGAAGTCGATTTTTTAGCATTCGATTTTATACAGTCTATTGCGTATGTCCATACTAAGCACATTAAGTCGGCAGAGTGTGTCCTCACTACCACGGCTAGCATCGACTTTCAGAGCGGTGCACTGTGGGTAGCTATCCCACAGTTCCCGCAGTCTCCACTGCCCATTGGAATTCTGGGTTAAGCTCCCAGTGCCTGATGGGGCAAAAACTTTGTCGTGGGTGGTTTTGGAGTTCATGTCGTCAGGCCCCCCCGCTCCTTCCTTGAAAGCAATGGCAGACAATTGTTTCACACGTTTTTTCCGGGGTCCCGTCTGCTGGACCCACTCTGCCTGCTGCCTGCCTGGATGATCGGAACCCCAGGCAGGCAGCGGGCTGAGCGGGGCCAGCGGACGGAGCCCCAGACCGGCAGCGGGCTGAGCAGCTCAGCCCGCTGCCAGTCTGGGGCTCCGTCCGCCGGATCCTGCCAGCCGGGGTCCCGCTCAGCCCCGCTCAGCTGGCAGACCTCGGTGAGGTCGATCAGGGGTGCCTGGACAGACATGGCTATCCTCCTCTTAGAGCACTGAATGGGAGTGACTCCAGGTCATTCTCTTCTTTAAGTTTCGTCTCATGGAGATTCAGTCCTGCCTGGACTATCATGCGAGCTGGAGGCTTCTGCCTCAGGCTGCTCTCCCAGCCGGCAGCACCGCGCGGTCGCACCTACCCCAGCCTGCCCCTTGCTCCCATGGCACATGAAGCCTGGACAGCAGTAAGGAGCAGTTCAACTTGCGGAATGACAAATCCAGAACGAAGGATTGCACTCTATGGGCCACGTTAAGATTACTTCAGAGTCCTAGATAGCATTAGTCCCTATAAAAGGCTTCATGAAAATTTCTCCCGCCCCTAACAAAAACATTAATTTATCAGAGCAGCTGAAAGGGTGAGGAACCCGGGACTATAACTTAGAGCAGTGGTTCCCAAACTGGGGTTCGTGAACCCCTGGGGGTTCACAAAATGTTACAGGGGGTTCCCAGGGGAAAAATTCCCTAATGGCGGACAGAGCAGTCCCTAGTACGGGGCCAGCAGCCCGGAGTCCCTGGACATCCAAGAGCTAAGAAGATCAAAGCAAGCCTATCTATCACACTGAGGAGATTTAAACTTCAAGACTCCTTATAAGAAATGGAAAGGGAGGTGGATATTTTTTGCTGTTTTTAAAATTAAATAGGCAGCTAGTGTTGGTTTTAAAATTATTATGAAGAACAAGTTTAAGCTTTGTTGTAACGTGCATTGTTTGCCTGGACTGCTCAAGACCTGAATGCTTGTGTAGAAGGAACTCTTTGAGTTGGCTTCTTAAATACCTTCATGCTGTTTCACATCTGATACTCCTTGAGGAAACATAGGAGCCTTGTCTTATAACAGGCTTATTCAAAGTGATGCAAGCTACAAAAGTGAGATCTTGGAAGAGTGTTGCCGTTTTCATAATGTAATAAAAATACTATAATGATAAATAATAATTCATAATAAATTGTGTGTAATAAGCATGTCACAAAACCAAAATTTTATATTTCCAAGATCACTGCTTTGATCATTTAAACTCAGGTAAAGGAGAAAATCCCTGGAAATATTCATTTTTAGGAGGGGGTTCGTGAGACTTGACATTTTACTGAAAGGGGTTCACAGGTTGTTAAAGTTTGGGAACCACTGACTTAGAGAGAGCTTCCATATTATTTAACTCATAATTGATATAATTCAAAGTAAAATTTCACAGCGCGGTCTGTTCTAAGACTAAAAATGCAGGAGGGGAGTCAGAAAAAGTGATCTGTTTCTACCCAGTTTTGAACCGGGCCTGTTTCACGTGTTAGGTGAACGTGATAACCACTACATTACGGGGCTTCTCTTTTTTTGCCCCAGACTTTGCCGAATGCACAGGAATGCTTTCTCTAGCTACAAAAGCTACCTAATGCAATGTCTATATCTATGGCCTTCCTGCTCACAAAGCGATCATGCCCCCGCCCAAGGCTGACACAGCGCGGAGTGCATGTGACACAGCGACCTGGGTCGGGCAGGATCGCTAGCGAGGCACAATACTTTTGCTGTTAAGCAAACACAGCAATTCTTTCCTGGCCTATGCCACTGAATGCCTCCATGCATTACGCTGGCCCTATCAGTGCGGGAGAACTGCATGAGCTCGGAAAACATGTCATAGCGAGTGTGTTTTTTTCGTCTTCTAATCTGCGATAACCTCAGGGACGGAGATGATAGGGGGAGCGTAGAAACATTCTGGGGGGACTGCATGGTCACCTGTGCTGCTGAGTGCTGCTGAGTTCGCCACGCTGGCCAAACAGGAAATGAAATTCAATTTTCCTGTGTACCCGGCTAGTGCATCTGAGTTCAAAGTGCTGTCCAGAGCAGTCACAATGGAGCACTCTGGGATAGCTCCTGGAGGCCAATACTGTCGAATTGCATCCACACTACCCCAAATTCAACCCGGCGATGTCGATTTCAGCGCTAATCCCCTCGTCGGGGAGGAGTACAGAAATCGTTTTTAAGAGCCTTTTAAGTCGACAAAAATGGCTTTGTCGTGTGGACGGGTGCAGGGTTAAATCGATCTAACACTGCTAAATTTGACCTAAACTCGTAGTGTAGACCTGGGCTTAGTAAATGGATGCAGTAGCATTTTGTAATTACGACAACATGTGTCTATCGAATGAATCCCTCAGTGACAGCCGCAGCTGGTGCACACCCACTGACTTCAACGGGACTAAGTGGATTTACACCAGCTGAGGATCTGGTCCTGTATCCTCATGACGTCTCTCGGCCTGTCAACAGAGACTGACAGCAGCGGGCCAAGTCGTGCCATTGTGCCAGGGGTGTTGCAATAGACTGCAAAGGATGCCTGGGTTATTTACACTGCTGACTCTCCCAGCGTAAGGACTGTACTGGTGATGGAGAATAGGTGTGTGCAAAAGCCGTCACAAGCTGCAGCGTGGCCCAAGACATGCCAATGTTCGGTTAGCTCAGCACTGGGGTCTGGAAGTGTAACACACGAGCCCACGTTGTTCTTGTCCCCCTGTCGAGGCTGGGCCATATGGTGGGTAAGAGCCTAATAGAGCTGCAGGCTAGTAGAGCTACTTCTTTAGCTCAAATGGCAGAAGTCTATACTGAAGGTCTCAGGTTCAAGCCCTGGTGATGCCCCCCGAAGAAGCTGTTACACTGATGTGGTGATGTAGCTTTTTCTAGTAGGGCCTGCATGAGAGCTGTTTGTAGAGCAGAGGTTGGTGCTTCAGCAGAGCTTCTGTACTGTGTGATTCTCGTACGCTGGGCCTGGTCAGCGCCAAGCTTGGAGAACTAAAGCCTCCATGCGCAAGAAGTAAAACCTTTGGGTGCAGTTCTTATGGGTTCCCCATTTGACTCCACCCAGAGCCCTAATAGAATTTCCTCAGTGTCACTTGAGTCCCCAGGTGGTGTAGGGTAAACAGAGCTGGCTCTCTGCCACTGCCTGACCAGGGCAGGGGCATATCTGGGCTGTTCCCATGTAGACAGCTCTAACAGCTGCCTTCAGCAAACTCCTGAGCCAGCCAGTGCTTCATCTGCTAGTCCTTTTATGAGTGTGTGCAACTTCTCTTAAGGTTTTGCTGACTGACAGATATACCTATCTCATAGACCTGGAAGGGACCCTGAAAGGTCATTGAGTCCAGCCCCCTGCCTTCACTAGCAGGACCTAATACTGATTTTTGCCCCACAAAGGATTGAACTCACAACCCTGGATTTAGCAGGCCAATGCTCAAACCATTGAGCTATCCCTCCCCCCTCTCTGAACTGAACTTCCAGAGCTTTTCAGCCTCACCCAGTGTTGATTTTTTTAACTTGTATCCACGGTGCCGAGAAAACAGAAAGCTGAGACCAGGGCACTAACATACACAGCTTGCATCCCCATTAAGGACACCCCAGGGTTATAGGGTCTGGCTTAAGATCCCAAATCTTTCTGTATATCCAGTTGTCATGTGGCGAGAGCTCTTGGGGAGTAGCAGAGGCCCTCGGATGTATCTCCTTATCAGGCACAGTCGTTCCAAGGAATGCTTCTGGCCCACAGTATAATACTCTGTTATCCCAAACACAAAATGTGTGGGAAATGGAATGCCCAATGCTCCCCGGACTAAGAACATTTTCAACCAGTTGAATGCAGGTATTTATTCATCGCAGCAAGGGCAGGGGGGAAAAAGCCATTAGGGATGGTGGTGACAAGTTACATTTATTACATTTCCATTAAGAAAAGCAATGTCCTCCCTTGATTAATAATGAATCCAAGGGCTCCTGACAGAGGTTAAAAAAAAACATGAATAATGTTCTAGACAGAAGAGATGGAATTTATTACGGAGCCACCGAGACCTAAATGTCAAAGTTTTTAATGGCCAATTTTCCCTTTTCTCTTGTCTTCGGAATACCTGTAACACCACCAGACACACAGGGTATAAACCAAGGTCGTGAGCAGTTGTCTTGAAAGACCCCACTGCATTCTTGTGCCAAGGTTTTCGCCCTAGAGTCAATTGGCTAGTTGTATTCCATCTCCCTCCCATGTCCCCTGTGATTTCAGTTAGATCTCTCCCTATTTTATCATTTGATATTGCTAGAGGCCCTGGCAAAGATCATGGCCCCACGCTGCTAGACCCTGCAAAAAAAATGCATCATTAGAGACAATCCCCAGAAGAACTTACAGTTTAACCAGAGATTCATAGATTCCAAGGCCAAAAGGGTCCATTGTGATCCTCTAGTCTGACCTCCTGTATAACGCAGGCCAGAGAACGTCCCCAAAATAATTCCTAGGGCAGAACTTTTAGAAAAACATTCTCTCTTGCTTTTAAAATGGCCAGTGCTGGAGAATCCACCCTGATCCTCGGTAAGTTGGCCCAATCACAGAGAGGGTTATTGATTAATGGAAGCCATTAATCAATGGTGCAGGTCCATAGCGGTCCTGACATGCAAATCGGTCATCTGACCTGGGAATGGGGGCGAAGGACTAATCACTAACTTGAGTAGTGCGGCTGGGGAAGTGCACATTTCCGCCCGGGCTGTCCAAGCCCCTCCAGAGCCCTGGGCAAATGCGTGTGTGGTTTCACTGCTGCCGTACCGAGATCAACGCTAGCATCCATGCGGCTACACAAGCTGCAGTCACACCCCGTGATTGCAGTATAGACGTACCTAGAAAGCATTATTCTCTCTTTTGCTTGGCACTGATACACAGAGACGTGAAGTGATTTGCGCTTGGTCACATCAGGGCCGCCCAGAGGATTCAGGGGGCCTGGGGCAAAGCGGGGGAGCTGCGGCACTTGTACTCACCCGGCGGCGGTCCGGGTCTTCGGCGGCATTTTGGCGGCGGAGGGCCCTTCCGTCACTCCATGTCTTCGGCAGCACTGAAGGGGCCCCCCTCTGCCGAAATGCCGCCAAAGACCCGGACTGCCGCCAGGCCAGGGCTCACGGGGCCCCTGCGGGGCCCGGGGCCTGGGGCAAATTGCCCCACTTGCCCCTCCGGGCAGCCCTGGGTTACATAGGGAAGCTGTAGCCTTGCTGGATATTGGCCCCAGATCTCCATGACCCCAGTCGAGTACTCTTACCACAGGACCATCCTTCCTGCCCCTGGCCCACCCTAGTATTTGATCACCTCCCAGGTATCTGTGGCTCTACCTTCACAGCACACCTGTGAGGTGAGGAAGCATCATTATCCCCAGGTAGATGGGGAACGGAGGCACAGAGATGAAGTGGCTTGCCCACGGTCTGATTCCACCATGGAATCCATAAAAACCCACCTTCGCCCCGTCCATTTTAATGAGCCCTTCTTTCTGGCAGCAACTCCCGTGTTCATTGTGTGGCTGGCTGTCACAGAGACCCCGGGCGATGCTCTGGAACTACTCCATACAAAGCCAGTCAGGACTCTGGGGGAGCCTCCTCTCTGTGAGCAGACTGTCTCCAGGACAAAAAGCTTACACAGCTTCCACCTTCCTGGGTCTGACCTTGGAGCATTCAGCATCCCCTTCTCACACCGTGCACTTCCCACAGCGAGTCCGCCCAGGCGGGGCTCCTGGGGAAGCCAGAGGGCACTGCACTCCAATTCCGCAGTCAGACGTGACTTTTAGCAAGCCAGTAAAACAGAAGGTTTATTAGATGACAGGAACACAGTCTGAAACAGAGCTTGTAGGTACAGGAAACAGGACCCCTGAGTCAGGTCCATCTTGGGGCCAGGGAGGCCAGAGCCCAGTCTGGCCCCCCTCCATTTTCCCAGCCAGCTCCAAACTGAAACTCTCCAGCCCCTCCTTTGGCCTTTGTCTCTTTCCCGGGCCAGGAGGCCACCTGATCTCTTTGTTCTCCAACACCTTCAGTTGGCACCTTTGCAGGGGAGGGGCTCAGGCCATCAGTTGCCAGGAGACAGGGTGTCGGCCATTCTCTGTGCAAACCCCTGCACACCCCTGCCCTCTAGGGCTCTGCAACAATCACACACCCTTATCCCACCACCTAGATACCTAAGAAATGCCTAGGGGAAACTGAGGCACCCACACAGTATTCAGAGAAAACATTAAGAACATTCCCACTTCGTCGCACTGGCCTATGCTGATGGCCCTGAAATGACGTTGACTCTGCTGCAAAGAGACGGGCAGGTGGAGAGGGAGCCCGATTCTCCTCCACCTTGCATCCTCCTTTAGGGCCTGATCCAAAGCCCTGGGAAGCCAGTGGGAGACATTTGGCTGACTTCACTGGGCATTGGATTAGTGCCTCACACCTGGGCAATGCAGAGGCCAGATGCTGCTATGTAAATGTCTACACACTGTGCAAGGTGGTAGAGAGAGGGGCCCATTACATTCCCCTCTCCCAAGGGCACTACCTAGCACTTATACAGCACTTTTCATCCGTAGATCTCAAGGTACTTTACAAAGGAAGTCACTGTCCTTAGCCCCCTTTTATAGTTGGTGAAACCGAGGCACAGAAAGGCAAAGTGACTTGCCCAAGGCCAGCAGCAGAGTCAGGAATAGAACCCCTGTCTCCTAAGTCCTACTCCAGCGCTCTACGCGGGAATGAGAAGGGGAGGGGTTGATGACCCCCCTAGGCCAGAGCCTCAGCTGGTTTAAATCAGCACAGCTCCACTGATGTCAAAGTGTCGCTAATTTACACCTGGCAAGAAGGTGCAGATTGTAATGGTGAGAGTAATTAACCAGTGGAACAATTTACCAAGGGCCGTGGTGGATTCTCCAGCACTGACCATTTTTCAATCAAGGTGGGCTGTTTTTCTAAAAGCGCTGCTCTCGGGATTATTTTGGGACACTTCTCTGGCCTGTGTGATGCAGGGGGTCAGACCAGATGATTACAATGGTCCCTGCTGGCTTTAGAATCTGTTCATTTACACCAGCTGAGGATGTGGCCCATTTTCCCCCTGGCGTTACTGTTCTGAGCCTGGCCCATGTGTTCCCATGTACCTGTTGTTTGGTGGGTGAATTTCAGTGAGACCATGATCTTGATCCCCTTCTCAGTGGAGAAGACCCGAGCAATAAAATCCCTCCTCCGAACAGGAAACCATTAGCAGCGGCAGCAGAGAAGCCAAGGATCGAATGAGTGTAAAAACGGAGCTACCCTGGCAGTGACACCCAGCGATGAATGTGGCCCCTCGCCTGATATGACAGGCCAGAGGCTGCACGTCTAGGGTCAATTACTCTAGTGCAAACCTTGGTTCAGATCACCTGGGAGAAAATAGGAATCCATCTCTGGGGAAAGTCATTAACATGACAGATAATATAGCCAATTGCGTGCCATATCCAAAAATGCTACTCAGCTCTTCCCACTTGGCTTATTCTGCCTGGTACCTCGTTCAAGGTCAAGAAAACACCTATACATATTCCTTTCTCTTGCCATTCTGCCACTGTATAAAGCACTGTGATGGCATGGCTGCTTTGTGGATAGTATAATTTTTTTTCCTGGGTGAGTCGAATGCACTTTGGTGGGTTGCTCTGTGCACACGCAGCAGTGGAGTTTGGATCTAGGACTCCAGGGAGGAAAATCATCATTAAAAAAGCAAAATGGCAAATGAGTTAGGAGGCAAGAGCGTTAGCGTAGGTAAAAGGCTAATGTCCCCGAGCTGTAGAGAAATGGGAAACAGTCTGATTCAATTAGGGCAATTCTATTTCAGCCCATGCATGGCTTGTATGAATGCTGGCAAAGCCAGAGTGACTTTCTTCTTCCAAGAGCTGGACATCAGCCCAGACCAGAGCTTAGAAACCTCCTGATGTCTCGGCGACATGTACTCTGTGCTAGGGGAAGCAGCTCCGACTTCTCTCTGTGTGCCTCTGAGATCCTTGGTTGTCCAACCTCAATGCTGGGATGGCCACCTCGGAACCACAATGACGGGTGTTGTCAGAGCAGCTGGTTTGGTGAGGAAAGAGGACAAGGAGTGTATGGGCTAAGTGCCACCCAGTGGTGACTGCGAGCCCTATTGATTAGAGGGTTCAGTCGGATGGAAAGGGTGGGGGAAAGCTCCTTCCGTGCTACAGACTCATTCCCACGCTGCTCTGGGATAAACCTGGGCACGTGCGTTAATCTAGTTTAAAGCACAATAACTTAGGGCCTGATCTTGACTCTGATGGGAGTTAAGTGCACCTATCACCGTGCAAGGTTGGGCCTTTAACCAATCACGATGCAAAAATACACTTATTTATGTGACTGTATTTCTTTAAGGCCACAAAGGATGCTGGGAATTATTGCTATATTTGTGCAGCTGTTTGCTAAAAGAATGAAAGTTCTTCCCTGAATCCCGTATGCCCCCCCTGCCTTCTGATATGACATTTTCTCTGCCTCATCCCTAATCATTTCTGATGGTCTCGTGGACAGCATTTGTACATGAAAAACGATCTGCTAATTATCCAGTTGATCCCAACTTCCCACATGGAACTAGTTCTCCTAATGCATTTGAACTATGACCCCAAACCCCTCTTCAGTCAGGGATTAGCAGGTTTGCCGATCTCGGGAGACTGAGCAATGGGACGCCAAGGTGGCAGAAGAAAAACTAGGATCTAAGTGGCAGCTGGGTGTGAATAATAATCAGCAGCATTTTTCATGTGACTCTCATTGTGCTTTGCTGTACAAACCCATATTTAATCTTTGCAGCACCCGTCGGAGGGAGTGAGATACGCTGTCAGATCTGGTCAGAAAATCTCTGGGGTAACTTTTTTTGCCAATAGGAAGTGGCTTTTTGATGCAACAGACGTGTGCATGAAACAAAAGTCTGTTCTTTTAGAAAATTGGAGGTGGGGGATTGCAGTGAAAACCCAGAAAATATCGGGGTGGCGGTGGAGGGGTTCAGACTAGATCGCAGGGGTGCTTCTGGCCTTAGGATCTGTGACCCTAAAGTCTCGCAGAAAGTCATTGTCAGCACTGGGTGGAGAGCCCAGGGGGGCTGGCTCCTAGCCCTGTGTGTTTAGCCCTAGACCTCACTGCCTCCAGCTGTTTCACTTTATGAATGAGGTCACCGCTAGTGAATCACTCCGGAGCAGGTACAGCAGCACCCTACGCTCTGGACTGGGCTTTCTGGGGGGGATCGATTTCTAAAACTGCTGTCTCCAGCCATTCAGACCTAGGGGCCATTAGCAAGAGCCTCCCCCCACCCCAATCATCTCCTTGTCTTCATTTCTGGATATAATCAAATCTGAGGCTAGGAAAGAGTGCTCAGAGTCACACAGGGGGAGTCTTCACGGTAAAGGTCTGAGCCCCTTGGTTAGTCCAGCCTAGGCTCTAACCTACCTTCCCAGCGAGGCCATGAAACCGAAAGGAGGCAAATTCCCAAGGGATAAAAGAAAATACTTTTTCTATCTTGTGCATAATTCAACTGTGGAACTCATTGCCACAGGAGGTTGTTAAAGCCAAGACCATAGCAAGATTCAGAGAGGGACTGGACATTTATACAAATAACAGAGTTAGAAATGAATACTAAAAGAAAAATAGAGTTTGTGAGGGGATATAAAACATCATGCTTCTGTACTTAAACCAACCTCTAATTATTAAAGAGTAGCAGACCTGTCCTGGAAACAGATTATCCCCTCTACAGAGTTTCTTTCACCTTCCTCTGGAGTAGCCGGTACTGGCTACTGTTGGAGCTGGACCACAGAACTAGGTGGACCTCAGGTCTGATCCATTCCAGCAATGCCTGTGTTCCTCCATCTCTGATGGGGCCGTGAACAGCCACGAAGCGGTAATGGCTCTTAGTAACAGCAGTCAAGTGTGAAGCAATGGTCTGGAGAGGGGTGGGTCCATCTCACCTCGCCCAGTCCCCTGGGCCACCCCATCTTGGCAGACATCTTTAATTCATCTGACAAGTTGCCAAAATGATTTTCGGCCCCATAACGGTGAGAGGAGAGGCTCTCTTCCCGCAGGGCAGCGAGCCAGCCAGCTGCCTGACAGTCACAAATTATTACCACCAAATAAACAGGGCCACGTTCTAGCCCAATAAAGACAGTTACACAGCCCGCAGCGTTGCTTAGTCCCTGATTTAGGACTCTGTTCAATAAAAATAGGCTGGATGGCTGCGGGCCTACAGCGGCTCGGCGCCGAGGCCCCTCCCCCCCCCATCACAGCTGCATGGCTTCCACCTGATTCACAAGCCGGAAAGCCCAGGCTGTTGGCAGTCAGGTGAGAGGGTGTTAAGACCTTCAGGAATGTCTCAGAGAGGCAGCAGTGCCTGAGCTCTGCACCTGGGCTCAGAAGCACAGGGTGAAAGAACCTGGGCAGGAATAGAGGTCTGAATGCTAGAATTGCATTTCTAGGCCACCTTTCTTGCATTTCTAGGGAACCTTTTAACCCCAAGGCTCACGTAACCTGATGTCAAACTGCAGGAACCTGTGTGGAGGCGATGAGCTGTTCCCCTGACTCACCCTCCTAACCAGACCATGTGTGTCCCATCAACGCTACTCAGGAATGTAGAATGCCGACAATCCTCCTGACGCAAGAGGAAGCTAGCGGGAAGGACAGGAGATCTCATGGGAAGGGATCCTAACCAGGAGGAAGGAACTTGGATGTTGAGGTTTATGTTTGCAAGTGCAGACTAGAGGAAAGGCAAGCAGACAGGGTGAGTTTGGACAATATCCTTTGTGTGTGTGCTGAGAAAGGAGCAGGGTGTGGACTTCACCTTCCTACAGCTCCCGAAGCATCCAACACACTAATTTATAAACAGCATATATGGGGAGTCATGCCTTCCACTAGTAAAACGTGGCCCCCTCTAGGGCGGAACGTGACATCAGTGCCTGGCCCAGCTTATGCACCTGCAAGAGCATAAGAATACTATACCTCAGTTGTATCTCAACTAGGGGTACATGTACCCCTGGGTGCACACAGAGGTCTTCCAGGGGGTACATCAACTGATCTAGACATTTGCCTAGTTTTACTACAGACTACATAAAAAGCACTAGCAAAGTCAGTACAGACTAAAATTTCCTACAATGACTTGTTTATACTGCTCTATATACTACATACTGAAATGTAAATACAATAGTTAAATTCCAGTTGATTTATTTGATAATTATAAGGTAAAAATGAGAAAGTCAGCAATTTTTCAGTAATAGTGTGCCGTGACACTTTTGTGTTTTTATGTCTAATTGTGTGAGCAAGTCGTTTTTAAGGGTAGGTCTACACTTACCCGGTAGTTCGGCGGCGAGCGATCGAACTTCTGGGTTCGACTTATCACGTCTTGTCTGGACGCGATAAGTCGAACCCGGAAGTGCTCGCCGTCGACTGCGGTACTCCTGCTCGGTGAGAGGAGTACCGCGGAGTCGACGGGGGAGCCTGCCTGCCGCGTCTGGACCGAGGTAAGTTCGAACTAAGGTACTTCGAACTTCAGCTACGTTATTCATGTAGCTGAAGTTGCGTACCTTAGTTCGAATTAGGGGGTTAGTGTAGACCTTCCCTAAATGAGGTGAAACTTGGGGATACGCAAGACAAATCAGACTCCTGAAAGGGGTACAGTAGTCTGGAAAGGTTGAAAGCCGCAGCTATACCCAATGGTAACTAACCCCAACCCTAACCCTATAGAAAGTGTAGGCAGGCTGAGTGTGTTCATCTGAGCTGGAATCTAGCCACGGACGACATGCGGGAGGGGTTATGAACCCAAGTGTTCATAGCTCGAGCTGGGCAAGCAACACAAAAAGAAATGTGCAATTCAACATCGTTCCCTTGCTTAAAATGTTTCCGTCGTCCAATCATGGGGCAGCATCCAGCCATGTGACTTAAGTGACCAGTCACACACACCCCCTAGCAAATACTCAAAGGAAAACCAGACGTGAACAGCATTTAAAGACCCCGCTGGCTGAAATTTGTTCACCACCTCATTGGCCTCCTGCAGATCCCTCCTTAAAACTCTCCTGTGCTGTGTTGCCTGCAAAAGCTTGACAGTGGTTAAGCTGGTGGGGTGCAGAGGCCACTGCCTGTCATTCTGACCAATCCTGTCTCCTTGGACTCCCCCATCTGTTTGTATCCACCTTTTGTCTCTTGTCTAATACTTACAATGTAAAGTGTTTGGGGGCAAAGATGGTCTTTCTGTTCTGGGTTTGTACAGCACCTAGCGTCATGGGGTCTGGTCCATGACTGATGCTCCTAAGTACGACCACAATAAAAATCAGTAAATAAATCATCATCATCATTTTCTAAAACTTCAACACTCATGCAGTGTCTGAGCCTTATCATTATCAGACCCTCTTGGCCCTTAAGAGCAGGGGTAAAAATGTCGAGGGCACTGTAAGAACCTGGGTTCACCAGAGAGCGCATGAAACAGCTGATTTCTGATTTCTCTTATGGGAAGAGTCTTTAGTTACAGCAAGATTCATTGATTTCCGCCGTGTAGCACATGGGATAAGTATCAGCATGGGGCTCTGCTGTGTTCCTAGCGGATGGATGTGTCTGGCGTCACACAAAGGACAGGCTATTTAATCTGAGTTTGGATCTGTAGGCTGTGTGCAACTCCTGTGCTGCGAGCAGCTGCTGCAACTTGCTTAGATGACTGGTTTCCTGTTGTCTTCTCCGGGTGGTGCTATCTGTGGGTAATACGCTTGAGGTCAAGACACTTTGGATGCTGGTGGGGGTAGAATTCAGCACCTTCAGTACCCCCAAAACAAGCTTCAGCCATCAGAACTCAAAGAATGTCATTAGCTGTTGAGGGGAAGGTTTTGACAGTCACTGGTAATAGACAGATGGGGGCAGGGATAGCTCAGTGGTTTGAGCATTGGCCTGCTAAACCAAGGGTTGTGAGTTCAATCCTGAAAGGGACCATTTAGGGAACTGGGGTAAAAATCTGTTGGGGGATTGGTCCTGGGTTGGACAAACTGACCTCCTGAGGTCCCTTCCAACCCTGATATTCTATGATCTACATTTGGTGGTGCCATCATGCTTCTAATCTGTGGTGAGAATTCTTTGTTGCTACTGTGGAACACTGACTGGAAAAGCCGATCCCACCACTGTGATCTATTAGTGAGTCTTTGCCAAAGGCCAACAGAGCTGGGGGAGAAAGGGAGAAGATGCTCCATCTTGATTGGGTTGGGGTGAAGGTTGTTTATACCATGGGCAGTGCTGGGCTATGTTGATCACTGCTTCCTCTCCCAGAGCCGTGGCAATAGTCCCGACCTAAACAAAAGCATTTGGGCAGTTCAGAGTCTGGAAAGAACTGGGTTAATGCACTCGAGAGCTGCCTGGCTTTCATGGACAGCTGTCGTATTACTGGGCACCGGGCAGTGCTTTCCAGGAATAGCAGCTAGCAGATGTCATTTCTCAGCTCACCCGAGAGGAAGGGATTGT
Organism: Terrapene triunguis; assembly: GCF_002925995.2. Lineage (NCBI taxonomy): Eukaryota > Metazoa > Chordata > Testudines > Emydidae > Terrapene > Terrapene triunguis. The sequence goes on along the minus strand of NW_020664462.1, from coordinate 2,948,131 downwards.
GTTGTGCAGATGGATCCCGGCGTCTCAAGCATGGTGAAGAGAGACATAGCCAACTTGCTGTCGACATAGTCAGTAAATCAGCGGCTTCCACAGTAGATGCTCCCTTATATACCTGAAATTCTTAAGGGGTTCCTGCTTGTTTCCTATTTACAGGACATGGGATTAGAAGGGACGTCCCGGTCCCGGTCCCCTATTCAGACCTTGTCGTTTGGAATTGTGTAGCCCCTTAGAAGTCCTGAAAGTCAAACACTGACTCCCAATGCTTTGGATCAGGCCCTGAATCTCTACTCCCAGGTCACCAAAGCCACGTTTTACCTCCCCCGCTCCTTGCACTCGTTTATTTATTCGAAAGCTAACGGAAGCGGTGGCCTCCTGCTACCTTCAGAGGCCAAGGGCTAACCAAACCGCACCCGCCCAGAATGCCAGCCTAGCTGTTAGGGGTGGAAAGGCCCCCAATAGCCTCTTTCAGAAACACCCGCAAAGTGGCATCAGTTGGTCGTTACCGCTAGGCCTGAGCTAACCAGTCTGGCTAACAGAAAACAACCTCCTGCTCTTAAGGGCCAAGAGGGTCTGGTAATGATAAGGCTCAGGCACTGCATGAGTGTTGAAGTTTTAGAAAACGATGATGATGATTTATTTACTTATTTGTAATATGGTCGCACTTAGGAGCACCAGTCATGGATTAGACCCCATGGCGCTAGGCGCTGTACAAACCCAGAACAGAAAGACGGTCTTTGCCCCCAATCACTTTACACTGTAAGTATTAGACAAGAGACGAAAGGTGGATGCAAACAGATGGGGGAGTACAAGGAGACAGGATTGGTCAGAGTGTCAGGCAGTGGCCTCTGCACCCCACCAGCTTAACCAAATAAACAGGAGAGGCATTTTAGCTCAGAAGCCACAATGGAGGAAGCCACTGGTCCAGTCATATCTGCGACGAGCATGAAGACAATGTAGGGTTCCAGAATTTCAGCAGAGCCACATAATGAGACTTCCTTTGCATCCTAAATGAACTATCTGTCCCTTTCCCCCTTTGCTGGTGTCAATTGTATAACAGGGGCATGTGGAGGTGACGCCACAAGCTGTTGTTGAGAGTAGATGCTTTCTCTTTTGTTGTTCCTACACCCTTCTGTCCCCCGTCTTGTGTCCTTGCCCCAGGGGACGCTGAAGGGAGCTAAGGTCTTAAGCAGCGCTCCCTTGACTTGACCCTAACCTATGTTACCTTAAGCACTGTGTAAAACCCTCACTAATACTTAGCTTTTATCTAGCCGACCTCAAAGATTGGGGAACATTTTATATGGGGGAGCAGCAGGGCCGCCGAGAGCGGGTTCGGGCCCTGGTGAAAAAAAATTTTCAGGCCTCCCAGCAAGGGCGGACCGGCTAAACAGGGCTGACGAGGGGGGGGGGGGTGAAGCCAGGCCCTGGGTCCCCTTCCAGACCGCCGGGCCCCGGTAATTTGTACCAGCTTCTCCCCCCTCTCGTCAGCCCTGGGGAAGCAGAGATGAGAAGGGATTTGCCCCAGGTCACACAGCAGAGCCAGGAACCGAACCAAACTCTCTTGAAGCCCCAGCCAGTCCTGTATCCACTAGGTCACCCTGCTTTCCTATGCAGAGAAATCCCCTCCTGATCCCTCCAGCCTATGACTGGCCAAATGCTCCCCCAGCAGCAGCTGAAAAGGAAAGACCTGGTCTTTGCATGAGGACTCTGCTGGGGTAGAAGCCCGTGGCTGGTGGCCGATCACCCACCGAGTATATTGTATCACTCTTGGCCCCGATTCTTGCACAGTCAGAAAGCCCTCGCTTGGACAACGAGGACGGTGATGTTATTGCTCCACAGCATTGTCCGAGCGAGCTGGAAAGCGCATTTAATGTAATGACAGGAGAAGAGCCAACTCGCTGTGTACTCAGAGCTGCTTTCCTGGCACCGGCTAGGAACGCTGGCAGCGAGTCAGCTCCCCTTTTGCTATTAATGATGCTGTGCACTCCAGATCTGCAGAGAATACGTTCACTGTGCTGCCCAGCTCTCGCTCAGAGGCCATTGCTCACAATCTACCTGGAGCTCCCATCAGGCCCCAAATCTCCAGCCTGCTCCAGATTGGGACGAAGGAGCTAGCCCTGATTTCTGGCCTGGGGTTTGGAAGAGATCATGGCAGGTTAAAAGGGACTGGGTGGAATTAAGACACCTTCCCCACACCTGACGATTGGCTTGTGTTTTCTTATACTGAGCAGAGCAGTGGGGCCCTGTGATGGGGTGTACCAGGCATTTGCTGACCACTGGTGGAGGCTCTGCTGCCTTGGCACACCCAGTCCTCAGAAGTGTCCTGCTGGAAGGGAAGAGCAGTGAGTTCAGACCTCCAGGGATTGCCTACAGAGGCCTCCCATGATCAGCTGCAGACAGAACCAGCGAGAGTGGGTCCTCCAGCACCTAGAAGGGCTGGGAGCAGGCAGAGGCCAATCAGAGCCCATCAGGCCAGATAAAAAGACTGACCACTTCTACTAGGGGCCAGTTCTGGGTGAAGCCATGACAGGCAAGGCTTGCTGTCCCTACCCTAACCCAAGAAACCTGGCCTAGTCAGTATTCTAACCTAGACAGTATTTTCCTTGGTCCACGCGAAGGACTAGTGTTTTTGTTATGGACTGTAAAGCCCATATGGTTATTTGGAGTTCAGCATTAACTAGTTTTCTGTAAAACCTGAAGTGAACTTGCTCTGAGGGGTGCTGGACTCAAGTGAGCCCTTGACAGGCCTCATCCCACTAGAGTTCAAAGCAATTGGATTTCATGCAGCCTGGTCTGCGGGTTTTTCTGGCATGCACAACACAGGCTATAGAATTTAACCCAGTGATTCCTGTGGGAAGCCCATATCTTGTGTTTGAGCTAGAGTGTATCTTTTAGACAGGCATCCAAATCTTGTTTTAAAGGCTCCAAGTGATGGAGAAGGCACCATTTGCAAAGGGTGGCTTCCAAATGGGGAAAGACCAACTCAGCTGTCAGTGGGATGATGCCCTACCAGAACAAGGAGTAATGGTCTCAAGTTGAGGTGGGGGAGGTCTAGGTTGGATATTAGGAAAAACTTTTTCACTAGGAGGGTGGTGAAGCACTGGAATGGGTTACCTAGAGAGGTGGTGGAATCTCCTTCCTTAGAGGTTTTTAAGGTCAGGCTTGACAAAGCCCTGGCTGGGATGATTTAGTTGGGAATTGGTCCTGCTTTGAGCAGGGGGTTGGACTAGTTGACCTCCTGAGGTCCCTTCCAACCCTGATATTCTATCATTCTACCTATGAGCCACACAGACCCCAGTGCTAATCTCAGCCCTGGAAATGTAATGGACCTCGAAGCAGAGGTTATCAGCTAGGACTGAATCTGAGACCATATCTGTGCCAAAGTGCAGGCTTCTACCACTCAGGCTAAAGGGGTAGCTTCTTTAGTGGGCAGCAGTAGTAGGCTATTCTCCTGTGGGAACATGAAGCTAACCACCTCCTGACCCAAGTCTCCACTGAAACATCCCTTCTCCATCACACCACATAGCTCTGTGCAAAGGAGTGAGCGTGAGAATCACAGCTGCTCGGTACAGAAGGTGAGGCATAGTGCTTACCTCTACCGGTACCTAGAGGTAACCTGACTTGCTCTGAAACAAGGCCTGGCCCAGATGAATTTGGTGTTAGGGTTCTACACTGGCCCTGTTCCCATCTCCAGGGTAGGGAGCATATCGAGGGCACGTTGGGGGTGTGGCTAGAATGCACTCCTGGGCTCTGCTTCCTAGGCAGCCATGAGCGCAGAGCATAAGTTGGAGCAGCCTGGAGGCTCCTCTAAATTACACCAAGCCTCAGATACGCCCCTGTATGGACCCAGAATAAAGGGAGCATGAAGATGGTTGAAATCCACCTTAACCACCTGCCCCCCTTCAGCTCTGCCCCTAGTGCATGAACAGAGTAACTGAGATGAGGAAGTCGATCCCGGGAAGCAGGGCCTCCAATAATGATTTGGGGTTGTGGGGGATAATGAACATGAGCTCCCAGTGCAACTCTGTGGCCAAAAAGGGCCAATGTGATACTTGGAAGCATAAACGGGAAGCTCAAGTAGGAGCAGAGAGGTGATTTTACCTCTGTATTTGACACTGGTGCGACCGTTGCTGGAATCCTGCGTCCAGTTCTGGTGCCCACCATTCCAGGAGGGTGTCGATACATTGGAGACAGTTCAGAGAAGAGCCACGAGAATCATTAAAGGTTTAGAAAACTTGCCTGATAGTGATAGACTCGAAGAGCTCCATCTATTTTATCTTAACAAAGAGAAGGTTAAGGGGCGATTTGATTACGGCCTATGAGGACCTGCCCAGGGGACCGATATTTAATAATGGGCTCTTCAATTCTAGCACAGAACAGTCTGGGATCCAATGGCTAGAGGTTGAAGCTAGACAAATTCAGACTGGCAATCAGGCGTACATTTTTAACGGGGAGGGTAATTAACCATTGGAACTGCTTACCCACGGTCATGGTGGATTCCCCATCACTGACCATTTTCAAATCAAGATGGGGTGTTTTCCTTAAAAGCTCTGCTCTAGGAATTATTTTGGGGCAGTTCTCTGACCTGTGTTATACAGGAGGCCGGACAAGAGGATCACAATGGGTCCTTCTGGCCTTGGACTCTCTGACTCCGGCCCAGTGAATCCAGCTGCTGGTCTCTGCTCACTGGTTGCAGGCCGATGCTTCTTGCCCAGTTTACAACGTGGATACATCAGGAAGACTGACAGTAGAGAGCAGAAGTATGCAAGCGTCTGGCCAGACGCAGGTTAACATGATCTGATGGTTTACAGTGCTGGCGAGGAGATTGTGGGCAAGGATCACTAGCCAAAATGTTGTTTCCCTTGCAAAGTCGGGTAGCTGCCTGGGGCTCTCCAGGCAATCCAGTACTCACTCAGTGACAGCATTCAACAGCTTGTTGCAATGGTAAAGGAGTATGTCTTGGAGAGGCAAAAAATAAATAAAAATACAATGGTCATAGTGTAGCGTGGAGCAGCTGTGCTGGAAAATCCGTCAGCCCTTCAAGCGAAAGGCTGAACTTCTGCCAATCTGAACGCCGCAGCCCTCACCCACAGGAGCTGTTTGATCACTCGCTCCTTTCGCAGGCAACCCTCCCATTGAAATCAACGAGACGCTAACTGGAGCACATCCCCGGCTCATTTGTTCTTTGTTATCGAGGCCCCAGCCAAGATCAGAGCCCCATTGTGCCAGGCGCTGTACGCACCTACGCAAAGTCAGAGACAATCCCTGCAATCTAAATAGACAAGGCAGAGAAGAAAGAGAAGAGCGGAAGTAGCATTATCCCCAGGGGAAACTGAGGCACAGAGAGACTAAGGGTACGTCTACACTTAAAATGTTACAGTGGCACCGCCGTAGCTCTTCTGTGTAGACACTACCTATGCTGATGGGAGGGCTTCTTCCGCTGGCATAGGTAATCTGCCTGAGAGGCTGTAGCTACGTCAACGAAAACATTCTTCTGTTGACCTCACACTGTCTACAGAGGGCGTTAGCTTGGCATACCTGTGTCTCTCGGGGTGTGCAGACCAGCCCAAAGTGACTTGCCAGGGTCACACAGGAAGTGCATGGTACAGCCAATAATTGCACCATGACCATTTGCGTCTCTCAGCAGAGTACATTTGCCACAAGACCATTTTTTCCTCTTGCTCCCTGGGCTTTTGTGTGGCTGTCGCCGTTTTCCTGCTGAAAAAATCTCACTCCCCAGTCCTCAGAAATGACTCCGGAACTGAGCCGGTTGGGTCAGGGGTCTCCTGGTTTCCAGTCTAGTGCCCTGAATCCTGGACCGTCCTGCCTAGCATAGCCCAGCCTTACTATTCGGGAGGGTGACGCGCCTGGCCTGTAGTATAGAAGAGGATAGACGGTGGACAAGTGACACTTCTAGGTACTGTCCAGTGAAGTAAGATTTACATCACTGGTGCTGGTTAGACGAAAGGACTGGGGGAGGAAATCTATGCAAAAAATGTCTCCAACTTTGGAAATTTCAGGGAAAATTTCAAATTCCAACCAAGTCTCAGGTTAGTTGAAAAACTTGAGACTTTCAATGAATTTTTTCTAAGTTTTTAATTTCAATATCTGACCAGTTTGGACCATAGCTACAAATCTTCTTAAAACCTGAAACCAGTTGGGGAGAAAGAGAGCCCTGGCTTGGGGGTGCTGCCTGAGATAACGTCGCTGGTTTCGTTAACCAGACCTTCCCTCGCTGTCACTCCTCTGTGCCCTCTCCCTTTCCCCATGCTTGGCTTTGCACTCCTCTTCATGCCCCCCTTCGCGCTTGGAACAGTCTCCCTCTGCCAGCCCCCCTCCGTCTCCCCAAGTCCTTTGGCACAGCCTTCCCAGGCGGACCTGCTTGTGGACAAGGTGCCTGGTTCAGATTTTGCTTACACTGAGGGCAATCAGGAGTATGGCCTGGAGCTGGATTAAGGCAATCCAGGGCCGTTACGCACACCCAACAGCCCCGCCTCCAAGCCATGGCCACGCCCATTCACCATGGCTTTGCTTCTCCTGCCCCTTGGTCCCACATTTTCTTAGGGGGGTCAATGGCACGGGCCACCTACACAAGAACTGTCTGCTGAGGGGCCCTCTACCAGACCCAGCCTCCTCAGCGTGCCATTTCCTGGCTTCGGGTGGGCTGGAGTCTGTTCCAAAGGAGGAAGGATTCAGCCCTCAGCTACCCATTTGTAAGTCTGGACCCCACAGCCCCCAACAACACCCCAGCGGAGCTATGTGGACTTCCCATACATACAGGCATCCTCTCTTGGGAAGGTGTCCTGGGGGATTCCCAAAGCTGCAGACTTCAGGGTTAACAACCCAGTAACATGAATGGGGCATTTCCCTTCTCTCTCGTAGTTACTGTTTCAGGCTCTCTGCAGATTCAGGCACACCCTGCCGAATTGGCTGCACGCGGGTCTTGTTTTCAAGCGTTTTCTTTGCAACCATGAGAGCTAGAAACATTGTTCTGTTCTGAAGGGAAGGCAGATTTTCCGATGCTGTCATGTGGCTCCAGGAACGGGGACCCCAAGGCCTGTGCAATAATCCAGTCCTGGTTGGAGTCAGAATCAAACCACACGAGTCAAATTCAGCTCTGAGGCACCTCGATGTAAACCAATTGATTCCAATGGAGTTAGTCCAGAGTTACCACAATACTGGGAAGGACTGGCTGAGAGCTGGTGCCTCCAGCTGGTGTGTAGGAGAGAAGCCGATGAGGCTACAGTTCAGGATTATTGTATTCTGTGTCTGGGGGATAATAAAAGATTGAGACAGTCTGACACTCCGGCGCTGGACTGACATCCACCTGCAGGCTGCGTTAGGAGGTGCAGAAGCAGCTGTGCCTCCCGTGTCTAGCCTTGAGACTTTCGTTTGAGTCATGAATTCAAAAAGGTCTTTGCATTGTCAGCGATTTCTTTCCACCAGGGATCTGACCTCACTGCGAGAATAGCTAGAGGATTAGTATCAGACATGCCAAAAAGGAAACACAATTTAGCCTGCCCTGGGGGCACTCATCTGTTGTTAAGAGGATCCTGGTGGGTGAGGGTTGGTCTAGGCAGCTGGTAATGGACTATTTGTATCTTTCAACTCTAAGGGCTGGTCTACACTGGGAGGGGGAATCGATCCAAGATATGCAACTTCAGCTACGTGAATAGCGTAGCTGAAGTCGAAGTATCTTGGATCGAATTACCTGGGGTCCAGACAGCGCGGGATTGACGGCCGCGGCTCCCCCATCGACTGCGCTACCGCCGCTCGCTCTGGTGGAGTTCCGGAGTCGACGGTGAGCGCGTTCGGGGATCGATATATCGTGTCTTAACGAGACGCGATATATCGATCCCGGATAAATCGATTGCTACCCGCCGATACGGCGGGTAGTGAAGACGTACCCTAAGTCACCAGTTCAGTTCTAGATCAAGATAGTAATGAAGGAAATGTGTTACTCTTCTGTAGGAGCTGTTAGTCATTTAGACCTTGTCCACCCATGAAAATTAATCCAGAATAAAGTAGGGTGTGAATATAAAGCAGATTAACTATCCCTGATTAACTCCATATGTAGGTGTTCTTATTCTGAAATAGCCACGTGGATTCAGATGACTTGGAATAAGGCACTCTTATTCCTGAACTGGAGCGTCCACACATGAAGTTAATCAGGAATAGCTATTCCGGAATAATTCCTCATGTAGATAAGCCCTTAGAACCCACATTAAACACGGTCAAAAAGTTTTATCAGAAAACTGACGTTTCCGCTAACAAAAGCCCAAATTAATTAACATTCACAGTAGCCCAAGGCAGAAGATGTGGGAATACACCCATGTAGTAAATTACATTCTACTTTTATCTTTCCCCCTTATTTTTTTGCAGGACATCCAAAAATTCATACATTTTGTTTTAGTTAAAATTTAGTTCAAAGATTGTCGTTAGACCAAAACACTACGGGCCTCAGGAAACTCAACTGTTGTGTGCCACAGGCAGAGAGCTGGAGAGACCGAGGCGTCACCGATACGTAATACCCCTGACATGATAGGGGATTGAACTGGCACCTCGAATCCTGGCACTGAGGTGACAGAGTCCCGCACATCAAAGGAACGAAGCCCACGGATTCCAGTACAAATCGTTCTTGTCCCCATCTCATTGCGGGTCTTTGGCACACACAACCAGGCTGAGAGGGAGGAGGGGTCAGTGGTTAGAGAACTGGACTGTGGGGAAACCCAAGTTCAGTTCTTGCTCCGCCACACACAATCCCCTGTAAAGTGGGACAAGTCCCTCCCTCCGGCTGTGCTCCCCCATCTGTACAATGGAGATAGGAGCACTTCCCTCCTTCACAGGGAGGTGGGGAGGAGATGTTCATTGAAGCCGTGAGGCTCTCAGACCCTGCGGTGATGGGGGTTAGATAAGTACCATCAATAGAAAGGTGTGTTGTCGCAATCACTGGTTATATTGCAGCACCCCTAAAGGGCCCGCATTCCGCTAGGCGCTGTACAAACACATCATAAATGACTGTCCCTGCCCCGAAAAGCTGACAGTCAATCGCAGGGAGTTGCTCTAGCTGTAGGCAGCTAGGGTGGCAGATCTGGCCCAACTGTCCCTCTGTCATGACGGCGTGGCGGCCAGGACAAATTAGAGTGGCGTTGCAGCCCCATGCACCAAGACACAATGCCACTCACTCAGATTTGGTCGTGACAGAGGGGAGGCCGGGCCAAATTCCAATGATATGGTGGGGGGAGTGGAGCAGTACACTGAAGTTTTGCCTAAGGCGGCCGAAGGTCTTCAGAGGCCTCTGTTTAATTTGATATGCTTCTTCACGCTGATCAGTGCCTTTACTCCATGAGTCACCCCGCTGAAATCAACGGAAGAGTTCTCGGAGTAAGAGACTACTTGGTGTGAGGAAGGGGATCAGAATCTGGCCCTTTGCGCTCTCCGCTGAACGAACAAGTACGTTTATTTCCTCCTGTTTTAGGGTTATGTTCCGCCACTTGTTCTCATGTACTTGAGTACAGCCTTACTGCGCAGAGTATTGATTTCAACGGGGCTACTCACAATGAATTAGGAAAAGATGCTAACAAGCACAGGAGTGCTGGAGCATTCTTGCTTTGCCTGTCTGCTGTAGGTAAATATAAGGCAGGGCACAAGGCTGTTTTCCCATCCTGCAAGAATCTTCTAGATTTCAAAAAAAAAATTTTTTTAAAAATCCCAAAATGAAACAAAGAGTCAAAATCTCAAAAATGATCCTGAACCAAGAAACCTAAAAAACCCTCAGTCGATCAAGCAACATGTTTCCTTTAGCTCATTTTGAAATGCTTCATTCCCACTGCGATCTTTTTTCTTTCTTAAAACTTTTGTTTTCAGTATAAACGGAGTTAAATTTCTAAAGAAAAAGTCATTCTGCAGAAAAAAAACCCTGTAAACTTTTCTTAGAAAATATAAAAATGGGACCATTCAGCAATTTTGAGCGTTGTTTTTTCCCCTTCAAAAATGTTCAAGGCGGGAGAGTCTGCGAAACCGGAGCTTGTTTCATGATCGGTTTCAACGGATTGGAATTTTTTTTGACAAAAACAAGTTTCATCCAAAACTTCCCACCCAGCTCTAAACAAAAATTTACACAGACAGGGATTATTTCATCTGCAGTGGGAACTAAATCAAATTGTTCATCATTATGAATGCCCACCCATAGGCTAACACATGACACAGGGACATATTTATGCTTGTATCTGTAATTTTCACTCCATGCATCTGAAGAAGTGGGTTTTTTACCCACGAAAGCTTATGCCCAAATAAATCTGTTAGTCTTTAAGGTGCCATCGGACTCCTCGTTGTTTTTCACAAGAACAAAGGGACACTCGATGAAGCCAAAGAGATGCCAACCTTCTGCAAGACCCTTCACCCAACTATGACACCAATTCTTAACATTGGCAGAGGTAGTGTGGTAAAGGCAGTAGTGTGCAGAAGGGCCAATCTTGGTTGGTCAGGGTAGGTAGTTTGGAAAAGCTGGCATCCCTGGGGGGCAGAGTTAAGGTTGTGGAGCGTGATCTGTGGTATACAGTAACTCGGGTGAATGGCTAGGTTGGTGTGTGCTTTGGGGAAAAGAGTAGAAGGCATATGCCCATTTACTGGCTTGAGTTCTCAGTTCCTTGCTTTTTATGGTTTTGTGTCAGGCCTGTTACGTATGTAGCAACCTTACCTAGGAAAGTTTTATTGTGTTTTATTTGTAGTAGTTGTTATTCGGGGAGGATGCACTTGTAATTACATTTTGTGGTGTAGTTGGCCTTAAACACAAGCAACATGATGGTATTAAAGTAGTTAATCTATGGACTTGCATTTCACGCAATGCTGACATGCTGGCGAGTGTCTGTGTAGGACTGCCTTCTACTGGAGGGAATCAGAACTGCTCAACTGTGTGTCATACACCCTATACTGCCAGGAGAGATTCTTCTGTCGTTTGGGTGGTAGGGTTCTGTGCCTTTGGAGGCTAGGATTAGAGTTCTAGCTCTGCTGCTAGAATCAATTTCCAACAGGGTTTGCAACAAGATCACAACCATGAAGTCTTAATTCTTACAGTAAATTGCCTGTGACATTTAGCCCAGCCAATTTGATACATATTGAGCTAAATTTATTCCTGATGTGACTCCATTGGCTTCAGTAGAGTTACACCAGGGATGAATCTAGCCCGTCATATCTATTTTGTATGTAGTATCTGGGGCATTTATTTGAGCCAGAGGTGAGAAATGTTTGTTTTGCCCGCATGGGTAAAGAAAGCCGCTTGAGTTAGCAAACAGTGTTCTGCCTATGGGAGAGGTATAGCCAGACAGGTAGCAGGCACCTGGGAAACTGGTTAATTTCAGCCATGTGTACAGAGATAATACGGGGGCATGTCTTCAGATTCACTGCCTGTATTGGTGTTAATGGTCTGTGTGAAAATCTGCCTCCTGGTGGTTGCAACCGATAGCTGCAACGCACGGTGCTGGTATCGGAGCAGGGGGGAAATCAAGGAAAAAACAAGGGCAGGTGTCCCAAGAGTGGTGCAAAAAGCAGAGCAGAGAGGGACAGTCACTGCTGAAAAGTGCAGAAGTCCTTCCTAGCCATCATTTTTTCCCAGGACTCCTCTATGAATGTACACAGCACCATGCACAGGCCCTGCTACACATACACATGGCTTGCTGCTGTACTTCACACGACACTGAAATGCGGTCATCTCTGGGGTGACAGCCACCGTTATAACGGCACCGTACACAGGGCCGGTGCCACCATTAAGACGAACTAGGCGGTTGCCTAGGGTGCCAAGATTTGGGGGCGCCAAAAAGCGGTGCCCCCAATTTTTTTTTACAGCGTTCCTCCCCAAGCGCGCGGTCGCCGCTCCACTTCTCCCGCCTCCCAGGCTTGCAGCGCCAATCAGCTGTTTGGAGAAGAATTAGAGCGGGGGCGGCGTGCTCGGGGAGGAGGCGGAGCAGAGGTGAGCTGGGGT
>NW_020664462.1:2920486-2936144 GCF_002925995.2 Terrapene triunguis | reverse complement strand
GGCGTGCTCGGGGAGGAGGCGGAGCAGAGGTGAGCTGGGGTGGGGAGCTGCCGCGGGGGGAGGAGGGCGCCTCGGAGGGGGGTGGGGGCGCAAGGTGGAAGTTTCACCTAGGGCGCAAAACTTCCTTGCACCGGCCCTGACCGTACAACACCCTGCCACGGTTTGAGACAGGAAATATAGAACAAGGCCGGTTCCATTTGAAGCCACAGGGAAATTTCAGGAAGCGGCGCGTAATTCCCTACACCAGAGTGCGAGCGCTTGCATTTCACCCCTCTTTAATCATTCCAAACCAGCCTAGCCCTCTTGAAGTCAATGGAGTGACACCTGCTAAGTATCTGCTCCCAGCCCTGCTCATCAAAGCAGTGGGGACAAGCTCCCAGCCAGAGATGATGCAGCCGCTGATGTCTGAGTTTTCTGAGCCCCGCTAAGCCTCTGAGTGGTTTCTGTTGGCGATGCTGGCACAGATTCCCACCCAGATAAGGTGTGTGCTGTCTAGCGGCGCTGGGGCCGTGCGTCCAGCTCCTGCCCGGAGTTTGTGCACGTCCCTCCCCAAGCCCCCTCTGGACCAGCCGCTCGGCTGGATAGAGCCTGGCATTCTTCTCAGCGGGGCCGTGCCAGCTCCTGAGAGCTTTGCATGTTTGCCTGCGTCGAGTGTTTCAGAACATGGTGTTGCTGAAATTCAATCCGCTTGGCCGCCTGCCTCCAAGGAAAACAAATTAAAAAAAAGAAAGAAAGAAAAGCCCACTTCTTGTGGTGAGTCACTGCACGACGGGAAGAATATCGGCACTTTGCTACCCCGATGTCACGGTGAGGAAATAAGGAAGGGGAGCCAGAGGCCTTCCATCTCAAACCAGGGGGGCAAGTAAGGGCACAGCTCCCCCAGTCATCAATGGGGGCACAGAGCTCCTCCGGCTCCCAGGGCTGTGGTGGGAGCTGACAGTTGCTCTGGCCCTGGGGTCATTGGGGGAGGGGAGCAAGCGCCACCTGCCCCAGGGCCGGGGCGGGGGCACAGAATGTGCCCCTCCAAATGGGGTCACGTTTTTATTCCTGCGCACACCCCTGATCTCAAACCCATTGCCGCCTTGTGCAGGTAACTGAAAGATGAAATAATGGGGGGGCCAAAGTGAAAACTTCCTGGGGGACAGAAATTTGATATGGGTATCTTCAGTCGAGCAGGCAACGATCTAACGAGGTCCAGTGGCTGGAAGCTGAGGCTAGACAAATTCAGACTGGAAATAAGTCATATGTTTTTAACAGTGAGGTTATGCGACCATTAGACCAATATACCAAGGGACGTGGTGGATTGTCCATCAGTGGCCATTTTAAAATCAAGATTGGCGTTTTCCCCCCCAAAGACATGCTCTAGTTCACGGGAATTATTTGGGGCAGTTCTCTGGCCTGCGTTACATAGGCGCTCAGAGTAGATGACCACCGTGGGCCCTACCGGCCTTGGGATCTCTGAAAATGTCTTTGGGCTCCAGCAGGTTTCGTTGTTTTGCTTTGTTTCTTTTTAAAGTCAGCCAATTGCAAGTGAAAGGCGGCAGCCCTGGGGGCAGAGGTGCACCTGTTACCCTGAGAACATGTGCAGCATCTCTGCAAGCCATGCCCATGATGCTCTATTAATAATAGTAATACCTAAAAACAACGAGGAGTCCGGGTTTATGTGGGCATAAGCTTTCGTGGGTAAATGGGACTGGGAGTGGCTGGCTCACTACAAAAGCAATTTCCCCTCTTTTGGTATTGACACCTCCTCATCAATGATTCAAGTATCAGGGGGTAGCCGTGTTAGTCTGTATCCACAAAAACAACAAGGAGTCTAGTGGCACCTTAAAGACTAACAGATAGAATAAATCTGTTAGTCTTTAAGGTGCCACCAGACTCCTTGTTGTTTTCATCAATGATTGGGAGTGGAGCACATCCACCCTGACTGAATTGGCCTTCAACATTGGTTCTCCACTTGTAAGGTAACTGCCTTCTGTTCATGTGCCAATATATATTCATGCCAGTATCTGTAACTTTCACTCCATGCCTCTGAAGAAGTGGGTTTTTTACCCACAAAAGCTTATGCCCAAATAAATCTGTTAGTCTTTAAGGTGCCACCAGACTCCTCATAGTTTTTGTGGATACAGACTAACACGGCTACCCCCTGATACTTAGTAATACCTAGCACGTCTCACCTTTTGATCCCAAAGCACTTTACAAACAAGGTCAGTACCGTTCTCTGGGCGTTATAGATGGACGTGGATTGCCCAGGCTCATCCAGCAGCCAAGCTCAGACTTGAACGCAGGTCTCCTGAGTAGATAGCCAGGGCTGTAGCCACAAGGCCAGACTACCTGCTACCTGCTAGAGCACAATCCTGACCTGAGGTGCACCCTAAGGATGAGATGGGAGTTCAGTCCCCAAGACCTATTCAGTCTTTGGCTTCTCTGCTGGTGTTGCAGACAAAGGTGTCTGTTATTATTATGATAGCACCTAAAGATCTGAGTCAGGGATCAAGCCCCCCCACATCGTACTAGAGATTGTGCAACACGTTACCCTGCCCCCGTCAGACCACTGTCATGGAGGGTCTGGGGCCTGTCAGTCATGGATAGTTCATGGCACGGGAAAATTGATAAATCCACGTACCTCTGTGATCAGCTGAGATAGAGACACCCCCCCCCCCCGACGAGAGGATAAAATCTCACTCCTATGGCCCAGAACAATAGATGCATCAATCAAAAGTCAATCCCTTGGCCAGGTGTGGAGATAGCTAAGGAAACTGGAGACCAAAGTGGCCTGTGAAATGCTAGATTTGGGGACAGGACTGTGGGAGAACTTCTCAGAGGTAATGAGGGGATGATTATCTTTATATGGGGGGTGCGACAAGACTTTTGCATTGGCTCGGGGCGCAGCTTCTGAGCAAGCACTCCTGGTAACCTCACCGCAATCAGAAAATAAACTCCAACACTGGATCGAAGACTTGATAAGCGGGCCAGGTGAACCTTGAGAAGGAGGTAACGGGAAAGACGGGTGTCTGTAGGGAAGAGAGGCAGGATGTCAAATGGTTAGGACGCAAGTCTGTGCTCTTAGAGGTTGGGTTCAACCCCATCCTGTGCCACAGACTTTCTGCGTGACAGTGGGTGAGTCACTGAGCTTCTCTGTGCCTCGGTTCTCGATCTGTAAAATGGGGATAGTAACGCACTATGGTGTTGGGTCACCTTAGCGAGATTAAAGCGATCAGACTCTGGCCTCATGTTAGTACTCCTCAGAAACCATGACTTTAAGAAAAAGCATTTTTATAACTGTTTTCTTTAATGGCTTTCAATTAGACACCCTGTCCAGAATCTTTAATATGAAATTGACATGGTTTCTAGCCTGCAGCAGTGGTGAGCTGTGAAATAGACGCGTTTCTCTCCTGGCCAGTCCCAGTAGGCAACTAAAGGCTGTTCCACTTGTCATTTCAACAGGACACCCACAGGGCATATTGTGCTTTAAATCCCCCACTCCAGCCCCTTAACTGCAGACATGGGGAAATGTTGCTTCTCATTCCAAGGATCTAGTCCATTGATTTAGCATAGCACTGCTTTCTCTTGCTCCTCCCCTGGCAGGAGGACACTTGGGGCTCATGCAAATGCAGGCTGTGTTTGTATAGATGGCTCAGTTTACAAAGCGGAACACAGTCAGCTGTCTTACATGACAGCACCTCCAGGTGTTTGGACAGAAAGACTGAACTATAACTGAAAGAGTTGCCCGGTGCCGAGAGGGGGATCTAGGCAAGGGGGACAGTGAGCCAGTGCCTAAAGCATTGCAGCAGTGGGGAAGAAACATCGGAGGAGGACTCATTTTCAGAGAGAGGGTGATTGAGTCATTAAAATCCATTGGGGAACGTGCTCGTATCCTCCTCTTTGATAACAACCCCCGCCCAAGCGTAAGTGGAATCAGACATTTCTTCAAAGATTGCAAACCTATTGGGAGCGACACGTCAAAATGAGGCCTGAAAAGTCCAGCTTTGCGTACTGGAGTTTCAAAGTGTTCACATCATCTTCCCGGTGTTTGGAAGGGGAGGGAGCTGCGTGTTCCCTCCTGTGACTCCTCTCCGGAGCCCGGTAAGTTCCACCTCGGGTTTGGTTCCCGCAAAAGAGCAATAAAAAGTCAAAGTAAAATAAATAGAATCCATTCCCTCGTAACCCAGATAGCTGCAAACCGGTCTCCGGAGACAGGAGTTTATGAGGCCAATAAAGCTGAGGAACATCTGCTTTAAAAGGAAAAGAATATCGTAACTAAGCACGGAGCGTGTGTTCTAGGAAATGGGGCCCAACACAGAGCCTTTCGGGGTACTCACTCATCTTGGCTTTCGAAGATAAGAGAGAAACAGCCAAGACAAATACAAATCTGCAGTGTTAGACCAACCTTCACCTCCTTTTATGGTGCTCCTGATGGATCAGCCAGTGGAAAACAGTCAGACTTCAGAAACCAACAAGGGAATCTCAACAACTAAAGGTCGTGCAGCGGTCTCGGTCACGTTTCCTACTCTTGTCAATGTCAGGAGTTAAGTGCTTTTGGAAACATCCTGGCTGTTCAAACAGATGTTACTAACTGCATCGTGATCTAGACCGGAATTACTTCAGCCTGAGGATTTCACTCTCCAGGCTTGGACCTTTCGGACATATGGTGCAGACGTATAGTGCTTGAGCTAAAGACATCTCTCCCTCCACAGGTGGCAGTAGTAGGCTGTTATCCTCTAGCCAGTCCGCCACAATGGCAAGATGTGTCATGCCCTTTGCCAGTGGGTTATACATGAGTCCTGAATGTTACTAAAGCTGATATCCAACGTTGTGACTGCATGGTCTCTATGCAACAAATCTATCGTGTAAATGCAGAGAAAACCTGTCTGCTTTGGTAGGGCCAGTGAGAAGCTGTGTTGAGTTTTTGTCAGCTGCAAACTACTCATTGCATAGCTTAGCACCCCCTAAGTCACTCCTGGGATGTAATCAAAACGCAGGCAATTTCTCTCTGAGTGCATCATTCCTAGGCAGGTTGAGCAGATGTTCCGATGCAACTTGTCCTGAGTCCATGGCCAAGCAATGCGCAATGAAGTGATGCCGACATAAGCTGTGGTGCAGACGTAGCCTCTGTCTCCCACTATGAGTGTGAATCGTGTCTAGGCCAATGGGACCCCGATCTTGGTTGGGACTTCGAAGCGCTACTTGGTGGGTTCCCTCTCCCTTAGCTCTGCAGGGCTCACACAAGTAGAAACCCCTCTTCGTGACTCATGTCGGCAGTTGTGATTGCGTACCCACCGGAAGCAGACCTGCTGAGTTAGAGGTGGTCAAAAAATATCCATCTCAATTTTGGGGGAAACTTCTGCAGGAAATGTCCATTTTTGCTAAATGTTTTGTTGAAAACATTTTCCCCTGAACCCAAAATTCTTCACCCCCCCCCACCTCCCCCACAAAAAGAATCTAACATTTTTCATGGCCGGGGGTCGGATTCCTGGCTAGTTCTGCTGCTGAGTGAATACAAGTTCATTTCTACAATCATTTGTTAAGAGTATAACAACACTTGAAGTCACTGCACGTCTTTACTGATTGGATGGGCTGGGGCTGGGAGAGGGTACCTCTCACCTGCAGCCAATGATGGAATTGGTTGATGGAGTTGACCCAGCCAATCAGCTGCGACAGAGCTAGGCTTTGAACCCGTCCCCAAGATGTCATCTGCTGCCTTTAACACAAAGCCACCCTCCTTCAGTCCCCCTGCCCCGGTGTGGTACATAAGTTGCTTTGTATCACTGGAGAATACGGTCGTGTTTAATCCTGAGGGATGCAGAGAATAGGTTGCACGGGACAGACACATGCCTGCAAAAGTGGACAGGGCATGAGACAACGAACGACAAGTCCAGTGCACAAGGGCACCAGGAGAGCGCTTCCATCGGCTTCAGTGGGAGACGCAGACATGCAGGGACGGTATAATCAGCCCTGGTCCACATGCCGCGTGCTTCACCCAATTCCCTCTTTATCAAGCACGGCCCAGATCCTCAGCTGGTGTCAATCTGCCCTGGTCAGTTAGCACCACGGAAGTTATGCTGGTTTACATCAGCTGATGCTGCTGGCCCCAGATCTAAACGCAAACACAAAGGAGCTTGGGAACAGTGAACCCCTCCAGCGCTGCTGACCTTAGCCCTCGGCGATGTAGGAGATCCTGAGACACGGCCGATGATCTCTGCCGCTGTAGAGCTCTGGGCAGCATCTGCTCCAGCAAGAGACACCAGCCGTGAGCTGATGTGCCGATTCTCCTTCTCTGTTGCGGCCTCCGCCCAGCTGCTCCAAAGGGCTGAGATAGAACCTCACCGGGCTTGGCTTGCTGATGGCCTCTCCCGCCACACCCTGCCATCCCAGCGATGGACCTGCTCAGGCTCCTCCGCACAAGATAGCTCCCGACCTCTGGCTTCGTCGGAGCCAGCCAGGTCTCCGGGGCGCAGAAACTGGCCCGGACCTGCATTCAACGCACAAGGCGGCGGCATTTGGACCCGGCGAGGGGATAGCACCTGATCTGAAGTCAGTGGAAAAGCTGCCGTTGCCCTCAGTGAGCTTTTGATCAGGCGCTTAGAACTTGACCCGTGGTGACATTTCTGCACCCCGGATGCACCCCTCATTGGCTAGCCCGCCGCATTCTCCCTCTGATCGGCTCCACCTCTGGGTTTGTTTCTTTTTTGTCATGACCAGCACAAATTGTTTAGTTTCCCCCTCTGCTCCAGGAAAACAATGAGTCGTGGCCCGGACAGCATGTCCCCCACAGCCCCTTGTATCGGTACAGTGAGCCGTCGCAACGTTTCAACCGTAACCAGGAATCTATTTGCTTTTGGCTCCTTTTCTGACCCGCTGCCAGGGCAGTTTCACAAAAAGGATAGTGTTATTTCTGAAAATGAGTCCCATAAACAAGGATGAATATGACCTCTCCGCTGAGACTTGGGGTTTACTTTAGTGGCTGGGAGATCGGCCAATGAAATGGAAATACCAGAAAACATTATCATAATTACCCCGTGGCCTCCTCTGGGGGCAAGGAAAACCTTTTTATTTTACAGGCTCTGGATAGAATCACTATCTAGCCCTCCTCCGCCTAGCCCTCTTCTTGCTGGGCCTTTCTGCATGTTGCTAACACCGAAACGATTCCTCGATCCTTCCCTGCAGGCAACTTTTTGGCTAAAAGGAGGTGACGTGACGCCAAGAGGTGAAAACCATTGACAGGGAAAAAAATACCAGCAGTTGTCATCTTGATTGCAAGGTGTTAGGAGCCATATAAGCTGCCCAGGCCTGTTCCCTCCCACGCTACCTTGTGTAGGGTGACCAGATGTCCTGAGTTTATAGGGACAGTCCTGATTTTTTGAATATAGGCTCCTATTACCACCCCCGTACTAATTTTTCTGGTCCTAACTCCGAGTCATAGACTCATAGAATATCAGGGTTGGAAGGGACCTCTGGAGGTCATCTAGTCCAACCCCCAGACAGATTTTTACCCCAGATCCCTAAGTGGCCCCCTCAAGGATTGAACTGACAACCTTGGGTTTAGCAGGCCAATGCTCAAACCACTGAGCGATCCCTCCTCCCATCATCCTTGGCTGTGCATTCATCCTGAGTACAGGAGGGTCTGCGCTTGAGCAGGGGGCTAAGGATGTTTTTTGCCGGGGGAGTGAAGTGCAAACGTTAGTCCCTACACTCGCCTGGTTAACTGTCGGCCCATATTGTCCCCTGAGGTGGCCTTAACTGCAGCTAAGCTCCTGAGGTCCGCAGGACTAGAGCTGGACTCCTGCAAAGATCTTAGCACCACTCCACCTCCCGGTTCTGCAAACTTCCACTTGCGTCCAGGCCAGGTGCCTTTCAATGCAGTTGCCCTTGGTGTGCATCCCTTGTGTAGGTGGGTGATGCTGCTATTTGCAACCAGGCGGCTTACACCTGCCAGGAGTCGACTCCTGGCTGGATCTCCGAATAGCTTCTTAAGGATACTCAGTGGATGTCCACGACTGGCTATGGTCTCGCGTCACAGAAGCTTTTGGCTGATGGGAACTGGGTTAAGATCTGTGGGTGCGAATCATGGCTTATCCCAGTTTATCCCATCGCTCCTCCGGGATTGCACTGGGGCAGCTGTGGCAGTAGATAGTGGTCACTAACTGGCTGTGGTTGGTGCAGTTCTGCGGTATAGACAAGGTGAGGGATTTGGGGTCTTTCCTTTCTTCTTCTTAGCGTATGCGCAACGTGCCTCAGGTGTCAGCTGACCAGGATTCAACTCCAAATTTGGTTCCCTGGTTGGATCATTAGCTTCCCTGGCCTGGGCTGGGTACTGATGGGGAGTGCGACGTGAATGCTGATCCATGGCCCCCATCTTTCCTTTGAAGCCCTGAGGCACAACTGTAGGTGCAAAGTAGCGAGTGCTGAAGAGCAGAATCTAGGTCAGGGGTGGGCAAACTTTTTGGCCCAGGGGCCACGTCTGGGTATGGAAATTGTATGGTGGGCCATGAATGCTCACAAAATTGGGGGTTGGAGTTCAGTGGGGGTGAGGGCTCCAGCTGGGGGTGCAGGCTCTGGGGTGGGGGGTGCAGGAGGGTACTCCGGGCTGGGACCAAGGGGTTCGGAGGGCGGGAGGGGGATCAGGGCTGGGGCAGGGGGTTGGGACATGGGAGGGGGTCAGGGGTGCAGGCTCTGGGGGGTGCTTACCTCAAGCAGCTCCCAGAAGCAGCAGCATGTCCCCCCTCCAGCTCCTACGCGGAGGCGCAGCCAGGCGGCTCTGCGCGCTGCCCAGCCCACAGGCACCACCCCTGCAGCTCCCATTGGCCGTAGTTCCCTGCCAATGGGAGCTGCGAGGGCGGCAGTTAGGGCAGGGGCAGCGTGCAGAGCCCCCTGGCTGCCCCTATGCATAGGAACCAGAGGAGGGACACGATGCTGCTTCCGGGAGCCTCACAGAGCAGGGCAAGCCCCGGACCTGGCTCTCCGGCGGGAGCTTGAGGGCTGGACTAAAATGTCTGGAGGGCCGGATGTGGCCCCCGGGCTATAGTTTGCCCATCCCTGATCTAGATGCAGGTGCAGGAAAAGGAGGGTCGTCTATGGTCGGATGAATGTAGCCACTGCAGCAGGAGGCAGTGTGGCCTAGCAGACAGTGCACTAAGTTGTGATTCAGAAAACTTGGGTTCTATGCCTAGCTCTGACCTGGTGGGTAACCTTGGACCTGCTCTGGGCCTCAGTTTCCCTCTTGTAAAAAGAAGATTGTGATACTGACCTTGGTTGTGAACGCATGTTGCAATCTGCTGATGAAAAGAGCTGGGTACTATTACGTGTATATGGGTGTCTCAGTGTAACTAACGGCTTTGTGTGTTGAGCTTGCCCGCTCCCCAGAGGATGAGAGTTTGTCACAAACTGAGCTCAGCCTGGAACGTTTTGTGCTTTGAGCTCTGGAGGTGCCCAATTTGATCCTGGCTTGGGCCAATGTGGAGCTGTGGCAGCAGCAGCACGTTCGTGATGGAATGTGAGTCTGCGTTTGGGTCAGTGCTACCCACAGGAAATGCCCTGTGTGTGACTGGCTCTTAGCCTGCCGTTAAACTCAACGCCCATGTACCTCCTCTGAGAGGCCAAGAGACAAGGAGAAGGCCATGTATCTCCAGTGACTGCACTGGCTTACGGCTGGTCGAGCTGGTTGCATTCGTGTAACGATTGCCTCTCTAGCTGTAGGTCTTTGCTGGGGCAGAACCATTCCAGAATCCCCCCACCCTGCCCCCTGTTTTACAGATGGGGAACTGAGGCACAGAGCAGTCCAGCAGGCTTTTTGGGGGGGGCGGCTCAGGGGTCTCAAATTGGGCAGTCAGAATGGAGGCCACTCAAAACCAGTGGCTCCTTTGCAGACGTTAGTAAGAATCCTTATAGCCCAAACCGCAGCACTTCTGAAAATAAAGCCGCTTGTCTTGAACAGTGAAGGTCATTCACCACTGGGACACGTTGCTCAGGGTCGTGGGGATTGTCCGCCACTGCCAATTTCTAAATCAAGATTGGATCGAAAATATCTGCTTCAGTTCAAACAGGGGAAGTCTGATGGCCTGTGCTGTACAGGAAGTCTGACTAGGTGATCACTATGGTTCCTTCTGGCTTCATTGTCAATGCACATATATAATCTACTAATGCACCTATATAATCTATTCATTTTATGTAGGTGTCTAACTTTAGGGGCACTCTGATTTGAAAATTTTGGCCTACTGGCTGCTAATCTCTTTAGCGGGGCCATTCTCAAATATTTTGGGACCAGAATTTAGGCATGCTCATCAAAAAGGAAGTCTCACCAAACCCGCTGTGACTACAAACGTATGTTGCCATAGATTTGATCGGATTGCAATGAGAACAGGTCTGGTTCTTTATTTCGATCTTCTATTGTCATGCCGGAAGCATGTTGTCTAAGTGCAAGAGAAGCAGGAAGTGAAAGTGACAAGCAAATAGCAGGAGAAAGTCAGCAATTTAGTTTCACGATCCAAATGGAAGGCATGGATGGTTTTGTGGTGAGGCACTGGACTGTGGTATTGCCAACGCTTGTGATTTTACTAGGTGTTTCCCAATAGTTGATGTTTGCCTTAAAGCCCCAGCCTCTGGAGTCATGTGATTCCCTGAGAATCTGAGCTATCATTCTGAAAAAAAAAAGTACGTTTCTAGCCTTTGTGGTAGTGGAGAAAAGCTGAAAAATGTGACCTTGGTGCACCCTATGGGATCAACCCCCAAAGGCATATCAAATAAATGCCCAAAGTCTTTTTTTGTTTGTTTTTACTCTCAATTTTTGAAGCAATCTCATGATTTTGGGGGCCTGATGCATGATTTTTGAAAGCTTGGGGTTGGCAAGACTGGGACTGGGATGCAGAAAATCTGCGTTCAGTTCCCAACTCTGCCGCAGGCGTCCTGTGTGACTGTGGGCAAGTCACTTAACTGTGCTGTGCCTTAGTTCCCCTTCTGCAAAAGGGGGATAATAGAGTTTCATGTTTATGTCTTGTCTATTTAGACTGTAAGTTCTTCTGGGCAGGGACTGTGTCTTGCTATGATACATTAGGGGCTTAGCACAGTGGGGCGCTGATCTCGACTGGGGCCTCTAAGACACCAAATACAACAAATAATGCTAATCAGAGAGAAGAAAAGAAATAAATAAGCAACCATCTTAAGCAGTGAGAAGCAAATTAGATTTGTGCGTCTCCCGCCCAGTTTAAATCATCATCTAAAGTGACACTAGGAACAGGGTCAGAGAATTTTAAACGTACAGGGCCAGATTCTGCTGTAACGCCACCGGTTTTGCTGGAGTCACTTTAGGTTTACACAGGTGTAGCTGAGAGCAGTACCTGACCCAGGACTATTATGTTTCCCAGGTAATGATGCTTCAAATGCAGACTAGCCAACCACCTGGAAAGAGATGCCTTTACTGTGCATTCACGTCAAGGCTGTTTTGATAGCATCTTATGAGGAAGGATTTTACTGTGGATTTTATCCTCTCTAATCTGGTCTATCTTGCCCTGTCTGTCTAAGGGTTCTCTATCGCACCCATCACTGTAGAATTTAAGATCTATACAGGGGGAGGGATAGCTCAGTGGTTTGAGCGTTGGCCTGCTAAACTCAGCATGGTGAGTTCAATCCTTGCAATGGCTATTTGGGGCAAAAATCTGTCTGGGGATTGGTCCTACTTCAAGCAGGGGGTTGGACTAGATGACCTTCTAACCCTGATAGTCTATGATTTGATTTACATGTCTAAGGCCCCTGGTGGTTCATGGAGCTTTCTGCTTTTCTCCCTTCCTTGCATATGGGATAAACACCTATTTATTTATTTATGTTTATTCTCCCCTACCATCCTCCATCATCCTGAATCTGATGGAAATGCTCTATTGAAAGGGAAGATTCTGTGTCATACATTATGTATGGCCAGACTGTGGATCACTCCCAGCTTCAAAAGCAATGTGTATAAAAGCCCATGCATGCTTTACTATTTATGTTGCAGTAGCGCCTAGATACCGCAATTGAGATCAGGACCCCGTTGTGCTAGGTGCTGTACAAACACGTAACAAGAGACACTCCCTGCTTGTCTGAATAGACAAAGAGGTAGAGCTGGGCAGGAGATGGTTTCCCCATCCTGGGAAAATATTTGAGATTTTAAAAGCTTTTCCCAGCCCTAATCAGGACAAAATGTCAAAATCTCAAAAATGTTCAGGAGCCACCAAATGGAATTTTTTTTTTTCCGTTCGGATCAGGCGAAATGTTTCATTTGGTCATTTTGAAACAATTCATTTATATTTCAACCATTATTTTTTAACGATTTGTTTCTATCATTAGCTCAAACTTCTAAACGAAAAGTCATTTCAGACGGGGAAACGGGGCTTTTCCATTTAGATTTTTAAATGAGATATTTTGACAATGGCAGAACTTCTCTGCCCCCCGCCCCCTCACATTTTCAAGTTGGGAAACTCCTCAACACCGACCCTTCCCCATGCACGGTTTTGGTTTTGATGACTCGCTATTTTTCCATGGGAAAACAGTTCGCCGAAAAATTCCCGACCGGCCCTACACAGAGGGAAAGGGATTCACCCAAGGCCAAACGTACACAGGCAACTAGCCCAGGCGGACCCCTGAAAGATGCCATGACGCATCCCCGTCCTGATCTCCTGCCTGTTGGTGCCTCTCCAGGTCCTGCACCTCTCCTGCCCTCTGCAGTTCTAATGGTGCTTGTTCACCCACCTCATCCCAGGTCAGAAGGCTTCCGAGCTGTCTCCAGCAGGGGACAGCCCTTCTGGGGCATGTACGCAACACCTCGGGCCGGCCTCCCGGATGCACTGGCACAGGAGCCTGGCTGAATGGCAGGAAGACAATCTTTGGTTTTGCTCACATGAAAATGCGCACTGGGGTGGGGAGCCGGGTGCAGACTGCTCCCCGGATTCTAATCACAGCTCCATTCTGCACCAAGGCACTCTGGCGGCAGGGCCCAAAGGGAAGGGGCTACTCCGGGTAGCCAGGATGCTGCAGGCTGGGCTGGGTCAGGCTTGGCAGCGGGCACACGCAGGAGGAACCCAGCCTCCCGGGTGCAAAGTTTACAGGCTCGGTTTCCTGAGCCCTCCGGACTTCGGGGGCAGGGGCTGGCAGCCCGGCTGTCAATGTTTGTTCTTGGATTTTGGATGGGATGTTGATTGAGGCAGGTGCCATGTGGCCCAGGGCCTGCCTGAGGAAGCTGAAATAGCACAGCATGAATGGGGGCAGGTTGTGGGATTTAAAGGGGCAGGAGTCCTCCATATTTTTAACTCCTTTGGTATTTTGAAGCATGGGAGGGGGAGGGGTTGGAAGGCTGGAATCTCAGCTCAGCTGTTCCCTGGTGCTATATTTATCTGTGTCCCTGTATTTAAGTATTACTCAATGGGATTTTTTTTAATAGCTTCGTCCCTCCATGCTGTGGACTTTGGTGTCCTGCCCTAGAAATCCCTCCCTTTCTGTGTGTGTGTGTCTAGCTCTCTTTGGTCTCTCTGCAAGATCTCGAGACAGTTGCACGTGGCGTCTCAGAATGGATCAATGGGGATTCTAATTATGGAGCAAGAATAAATATGTCTAGGGACCGGCGAGGAAGCCACAGGTGGCTGGGGTAACAGTCTAATAGACTGTAGAGCAGGCATGGTGGACACGCTGGTGTTCCTCTGCCGGATGGGATCAGAATTGCTCAACTGTGTGTCCTCTGCCCCATACTGTTTAAGATGGGATTTTCAAAGCAGCCTAGTCTATCCAAGGCACTTACACAGCATCTCACAAGCTTTAATGTACTTGCACTCACAGTTCCCATGTGAGGCAGGGCTGTGTTATTATCCCCATTGTACAGATGGGAAACTGAGGCACAGCGAGGCTAAGTGACTTGCCCAAGGTCTTACAGGTGGTCTGTGGCAGGGGAGGGCTTTGACCCAGACCTCCCAAGTCCTAAGCCAATGTCCTGCCCACCGGACCAGCCTCTTAAACTCACAGGTGCCCCATCAGCTCCTTTGAAAATCTCCCGTTAGCTGCTTTGTCTCTGATTCACTGATCCTCCCACTACCCCGTCCCCATCCCTGGATAGGATGGAACGGCAGCTCCCCGCTTTGCATGCTGTGCGATGAGCGGGTGAATGCAGATCCTCAGGCCGTAGAATCCTCGCATGCTTCACCAGCTTTTTCGCCTTCCTCTGCAGCGTGGGGCACGGGTCACTTGCTGGAGGATTCTCTGCACCTTGAGGTCTTTAAACCACGATTTGAGGACTTCAATAGCTCAGACATAGGTTAGGGGTTTGTTACAGGAGTGGGTGGGTGAGATTCTGTGGCCTGCGTTGTGCAGGAGGTCAGACTAGATGATCATAATGGTCCCTTCTGACCTTAAAGTCTATGAATCTATGAGCTGAGACCTTTCTTAAGCTCACTCGTGTTACTTCCACCTCGTCTTCCTTTCTGCTGCTGGGAAAAACTCAAGCTCTGAACACTGCTGGGCTGCTACAGGTCAGGATCCTCGGGGAAAGGGAATGGACTGGCCACAGGGGCGTCGGAACGGGGGGCCAAAGGGCCATGGCCCCTCCCATTTTTGCCACGGGCCCGGCCCCCTGCCCCTCCTCTTCCCCCCAAGGCCCCGCCCCCAGAAGCTGAAGCCCGGCCCGCGTATGAGTGGCCCAGGGAGCCCAGGCAGCTGTGGGGAGCTGCGGACCCTTCGCCTGCCCTGGGCAGGAGGCTGGGGAGTGGGGGGCGGGGATACAGGCTGGGGACTGCTCTCGCCCTCCCAGCTCCCCGACTTCAGCTTCCGGCTTGGCCGGCGGGGGGGCCTCGGGTGGAAGAAAAGGGGCGGGGTAGGGCCATGGAGGGGGCAGGGCCTCGTGCCCCCCTCGCTCCCCAGTATTACGAAGATTCCATCGCCCCTGACTGGCAAGCATTTAAGCTCAATTAGGCAAATTCACCCTGATGTCCTATGAAAAAGAAATTTAGCCCAGGACATGGAACACCGCTGCCTACAAGCCCATGAGCTGGGCGGGAGAAGCGTTTGTCAAGCTGATCCTATGGACATTAGTTGAGGTGAAATGCGATGGATAGGATTGTATCATGTCAGCTTAACCTCTGGGGATGGTCCAGCAGGCCCAACGCTTCAGGCTTTGGCACATGTGCTAGATTCCTGTTGGAAGGAGAGGCCCACTGCGGACGCTACGATGCTTGGTGCTGGAATGGGTCACCTAGGAGGTTGTGGAATCCCTGTCACTCGAGGGTTTTAAGAACAGGTTGGACGCAGGATGGCTCAGGGATGGGTCTAGGTTTCCTTGGTCCTGCCTCAGTGCAGGGAGATAGAGCAGATAGGAGCGCCGCCAGCTTTTCTGCCGCCCTAGGCGGCGGAAGGTCCCGCCCCGAAATGCCGCCCCCACAGAGGCGGCGGAAGATGCCGCCGCCGAAATACCGCCGTGGCCGCCGCCCCCCAAATTGTAGCGCCCTCGGCGACCGCCTAGGTCGCCTAATGGGTTGCGCCGGCCCTGAGAGTAGAAGACCTCTCGAGGTCCCTTCCAGCTCTACGTTTCTCTGATTCCATGTCTTTCATCTGTGCAGATCCGTGGTGGACAGGGCCGGCTCTGGCTTTTTTGCCGCCCTAGGCAAAAAAGCCACCGCCCCCCCCCCCCCCCCCCCCCCCCCCCCCCCCC
>NW_020664462.1:2917084-2920386 GCF_002925995.2 Terrapene triunguis | reverse complement strand
CCCGACCGGCCGGAGCGCCGGGGGGAGGGCGGCGAGCCCGCCGCGGCTCTCCGCTCTCCCCAACCGGCCGGAGCACCGGGGGAAGGGCGGCGAGCCCGGCCGGGGCCCCGCTCTCCCTGACCGGCCGGAGCGCCGGGGGAGGGCGGCGAGCCCAGTCGCGGCCCCGCTCTCGGGCCGGAGCGCCCCGCCGCGCCGCCCCCCTCCAGGCGCCGCCCCAAGCACATGCTTGGTGGGCTGGTGCCTGGAGCCGGCCCTGGTGGTGGACTCCTCCTTAAGTGAAGCTCAAGAGGGGTTCTTTGCTCCTTCCTCTCAGCCCCTTGCACAGATATTGGCCCACCCAGCACAATATTAGCTAACGTTGGCCATCTCTGCTCACTACTAGAATTTCCACTAGGGCCGGCCCAGTGTACCACTGCTATTGTTACCGGAGCGAGCTAGATCAAAGCTACCTCAGGTCTGTCTACACAGGCTCCAGTGTAGACAAATACACCCTAACTTTCCAAGCTGCCCTGACTAAAGAAGGATGCATAGCGGCTCAGGAGCAGAGCAGAGAAGGGATTGCAGCTTGGTTCATCCCCAGCTCGCCCCTCGGGGGGAAGTAGTGGATTGGCCATGACTTGCCGGCGGGACTGGCTGCCTCTCTAAATGAGACGCTGTCGCTCACACCAAAGTTAGGGGTGAAATGCCGCAGACTGCGTTATTGCAGGAGGTCAGGCCACATCATCCTGATGGTCCCTTCTGGCCTTGCAGCCTTGTTCCGGGGAGGAAGTAAATTACTCCACCTCGTTCCCCTGCGTGCCCAGCCAGCTGGAGAAGATGGAGGCAAGGACGCAGGACTCTCCGAGCACTTGCTCACAGCAGGGAGAAGCCTCTGCTCTCTCCACAGCAGCCTGACTCACAATCAGAGCAGTGAGGGGAACGTAACAAGGGCTCTGGTGAGGGGCGCCTGGGATGCGCAGAGCGTCAGTCCCCGGGGCAGCCTGTTCGAGCTCAGTGCTCCGTCTGTGGCCGCTGACGTACCGTGTGCCTCTGTCTCCCTGCAGGTGGATGCTGACGATGTCATCACCAAAGAGGAGCAGATCTTCCTGCTGGTAAAAGCCAAGTCCAAGTGTGAGCGCCACCTGAAAGTCAAGATGCACGGTGAGTGTCCGCGGCGGCGGCTGGGCGTGGGAGTCGAGCGCAGGCACGTCGCACGCGGGCTGTCCCCGGCGAACGGGCCTGGCTTGGATCAGCGTCTCTTTTCCACTCGCTTTCTATGTCAGGCTGCTAACCGCTGCCAGATGGCAGGAGGGGGCGGGGAGAAAACGCTCTCATGTGAGTGACTACATCTCTGGCCGGCCTGGAGTTCACAGCTGGGAATTATTGGAGCGGTGGCTGCATGCTGAGGCAGCGTCCCACCCAGCTAGGCCTGCACACGCTTCCTAGCCCCCCATCGCGCTCCAACCACACATGGGGTACAGAGGAACTAGCCCCCCCATATCACACAAATAGACATGCCCCCCCCCACACACACACCTTGCAGTGCTGCAGGGCCTACAGCCCCAAGATCACCCGCTGGCAAAAGCCTTCAGCGCCTAAGAGCAAGGAGCGATTCAGGAGCAGATGCAGCCAGACATCTGGCCTTCTATGCAGCCCACTGTGGCAAAGCCTGCCTCACGGAGACATCAAAAACCAGCTCTCTCTTTAGTTCAGGCCTCCACCTTTCTGTCAGCAAACTCCCCAACCCCCATTCTCTGTACCTCCTCGTTCTGTCCCCCCCCCACTGCCCAATTAACACCTCGTTAAGCAGCACACCTGCTTTACCCTGGTGCTCCCGCCCCAGGAGACCACTGCATTTGGTGGAATCTTAACGCACTGCATTGCTATTTGAAGATTATTGCAGCAGACTTTTAACCTCCTACCATGAGACAACTGCCCTGTGCATGGACCTCCCATTGCCCAACACTTGCGATCTAACCCCCGTCAGACTGCTGGTGTGCAGAGCCCGCGGCCTAGCGTGTCTCGTTGTTTCCCGGTAGCCTCCCACCTGTCTGCAGCCACCTGTTGCCTCTTGTCTTAGATTGTCAGCGCTTTGGGGCAGGGACTGTCTTTGTTGTGTGTTTGGACAGCGCCTAGCTCAGGACTAGGGCTCCTTGGTGCGACGGTCATACACGTCATAGTCAGAACAATGAATAATGAATACATAAGACAGCCTCTCCCTCCAAAAGTCTAGAGAAGACTTCTGCCAATCTAGAAAACATCTGCCAATCTAGAAAAGCGCTCCAGCCATCTAGAGCAGATGTGACCATCGAGAGCTCCCTTTGCAAGCTCGGGGAGGGTCTGATCAGCGGGATGGGGTGTAGGCCCTTTCTAGCAGGAACGAAAGACTGGAGCCTCCATTCTGTTAGCCCGAGGGAAAGGAACTGCTTGGCCACGGCTGCGGAAGCAGAGCTCTGCGAACTCAGCCTTTGCATTCAGCAAGTTTGTCTGCTCCTTCTCTTCTTTACTGTAAGGGACTCCCGTGTCTGTGTTCAGTGTGCAGCAGTGCCGCCCGGGGTGCCCATTCTGCATCAAGGGCGCTTGTCAGCTAGGTGGAGGCGCTCAGTCTGTGACCCGCTACCTCACTAGAGGCTCAGAGCACGAGCAGCGCGCAGTTCTCTTTGTCAGAGCGATGCACTGGAATCTGAGTTGTCGAAGGCCTCCTGAAACTTGCAGCCAAGCAGAGGGTTGGTTAACTGGGAGTGGGGCCCGACCTGCAGCCTCATTTGTACTTAGCGCTGTTGTCTTTCCAATCAACTGCGCTTAAGAGCATAAGAACGGCCATACTGGGTCAGATCAAAGGTCCATCTAGCCCAGTGTCCTGTCTTCCAACAGTGGCCAGTGCCAGGTGCCCCGAAGGGAATGCACAGAGCAGGTAATCATCAAGTGATCCAGCCCCTGTCGCCCATTCCCAGCTTCTGGCAAACACTTAAGTGCAAGGCAACAACCCCGGTCAATCTGGAAAGGACGTAATCCAGTCTTTGGATAGTCAAAAGTTTCCCATAAGTTTGAGAGGCAGCACGATCCAGTGGAGAGTGCACTGAACTGGGAGACAGGGGACATTGGCTCTGCTGCTGGCATGGGTGGGGCAGGGTGTGCGCTGTGGGGCTGTGCTGAGACGGGGACGCTGACAGCACAGGGGCTGGTGCGGCCGGGTGTGCGCAGTGGGGCCGTACTGAGACAGGGATGCTGACAGCGCAGGGGGTGCTGGGGCCGGGTGTGCGCAGTGGGGCTGTACTGAGACGGGGACGCTGACAGCACAGGGGCTGGTGGGGCCGGGTGTG
>NW_020664462.1:2900551-2917074 GCF_002925995.2 Terrapene triunguis | reverse complement strand
TGGGGCTCTGCCATTTGTTCTCTACGAATCCCTTAGTGCCAGGCCTCCCCGATCTTGTGATTAACCATCCCCTCATCGGCTATTTTGTCCTCCCGTTTGCCCTCGGCATGACTGTGATGTCTGAGGGGGGCGTGTGCGCAGCAGACTCGGGGATAGGTGACCCTGCAGGGCTGCAAACAAGGATGCTATTGACTCTCATTTGCAATAAATAGCTTTGGGAGGACAATGCTCCTTTGCAGAGGCCTATATATAGTCTCTCTTTAAGAGGCAACGAGAAACGGAGTCATTCCCCTCTCTGGTCTGGCTGCAGGAGAAGACTTCCCCCTCCCAACAGCCTGGCCTGACAGCTGACTCAAATGTGACCTCGGACGGACTCACTTCGCTTGCCTTTAGCAGGTGATAAAGTTCCTTTCGCCGCTTTTATTGTGGCTTGTGCTCAGCTAAAGAGCGTCCGTGCACCGTCAGTGCGAAAGCACCTTCACGAGGGGCTGCCGGACCCGGGCCTCAGGCCGAGGGAGAGAAAGGAATTGCTGGGGTGGGTTTCCATTTGGGGACAGTGGGACATTTGTTCAAAAGCACCTAAATGGCTAATGAGCCTAGGGCAGAGGTGGGCAAACTACGGCCCGCGGGCCACATCCGGCCCGTGGGACCGTCCTGCCTGGCCCCTGAGCTCCCGGCCGGGGAGGCTAGCCCCTGGCTCCTCCCCTGCTGTCCCCCCTACCCGCAGACTCAGCTCGCCATGCTGCCAGCACTCTGGCCCACTGCTCCTGCCGGGCAGTGCGGTGGCGTGGCTGGCTCCGGCATGGTAAGGGAGCGGGGGGTCCTGGGGGGCAGTCAGGGGACAGGGAGCAGGGGGCGGTTGGATGGGGCGGAGGTTCTGCGGGGTGGTCAGGGGATGGGGAACAGGGGCGGGGGGTTGGATGGGCGGCAGTGTGGATAGGGGGCAGGGCAATCAGGGAGCGGGGGGGGTTGGCTACGGAGTGGGGTCCCTGGGGGGTAATTAGGGGCAGGGGGTCCCGGGAGGGGGCGGTCGGGGGACAAGGAGCAGGGGGGGTTGGATGGGTCGGGGGTTCTGAGGGGGGCAGTCAGGGGGCAGGACGTGGGAGGGGGTGGATAGGGGGCGGGGGCCAGGCCTTTTGGGGAGGCACAGACTTCCCTACCTGGCCCTCCATATGGTTTCGCAACCCCGATGTGGCCCTCGGGCCAAAAAGTTTGCCCACCCCTGGCCTAGGGGCTTGTCTACATGTGAAACACTCCAGCACACAGCCCCTGCGCCTCTGGAGCGCTTCAGCGTAGACATTACCTTCGCCGACGGGAGGGGTTCTCCTCTCGCTGTAGTTAATCCACCTCCCCAAGAGGCAGTAGCTAGGTCAGCGGACGAATTTCTCCATCGACTTAGCTCAGTCTACACCGGGGGTTAGATAGGGGAGTGGACTTTCCACACTCCTGTGTGACAGAGCTGGGTCAACGTAACCTTTTAGTGTAGACCTGGCCTAAGTCCCATTTTCTCTATCGATCTATCGATCTATCGATCTATCCCCATCACCCCCTCTATCTATCTATCTATCTATCTATCTATCTATCCCCATCACCCCATCTATCTATCTATCTATCTATCTATCTATCTATCTATCTATCTATCTATCTATCCCCATCACCCCCTCTATCTATCTATCTATCTATCTATCTATCTATCTATCCCCATCACCTCATCTATCTATCTATCTATCTATCTATCTATCTATCTATCCATCCCCATCACCCCATCACCCCATCTATCTATCTATCCCCATCACCTCATCTATCTATCTATCTATCTATCTATCTATCTATCTATCTATCCCCATCACCTCATCTATCTATCTATCTATCTATCTATCTATCTATCCGCATCACCCCATCTATCTATCTATCTATCTATCTATCTATCTATCTATCTATCTATCTATCTATCCCCACACACCCCCTCTATCTATGTATCTATCTATCTATCTATCTATCCCCACACACCCCCTCTATCTATCTATCTATCTATCTATCTATCTATCTATCTATCTATCTATCTATCTATCCCCATACACCCCCTCTATCTAGCTAGCTAGCTAGCTGGCTCTACCTAGATTCTCCTATAGAGTTTGTTACCGTCGTACCTAAGGGGTTCATAACTAAACTCTCTTCTCAAGCTGGTCAAATATTTGCAGATTTTGAACCAGCGACAGAATTTTTCACTGAAACTTTGAATGCTGACGACAATAAAAAGGGAGGACGTTTTGTGAAAATGTCATCCTGTTTTTTGAGCAGCTCCTCTTTCCTCCCCTTGCTCTGTCTGTCATCAAGAGAGGCCCATGACAGCCCCAGGAGGAAGTGATTGTCCACAGTGATTTTCAGTGTTAAATTGCTCAGAATGGGGTGGAGTTAAGGATTGGGAGTTTCAAACATAGTCTGGCCTAGGCACCTTCATTCTGCCTTTGGCCATGTGTGACTACCTGTTTGTTTCCTCTGCGTTCTGATTTTACACCACCCCACATAGTTAGCGGCCTAATTTTTTGGAAGGCCCTAATGATTTTGGGTTTTGTGATGTTGGGATGAAAACATTGAATACCATGAGTCTGGGCACCAGTGCTCTCCCCCTTTACCAGAAAGGGACCCGAGGCACGGAGTGATTCAATACCCCACCCGAGGACACAAAGGGGAGTCACTAGCAGAGCCAAGAACTGAATTCTCATCACCTGAGTCTCAATCCAGTGCCTTAACCCCAAAACCACACTTCCGGTTGTCCTGGAATTCAAGGTGACCCTCCAAGGACGCCAGTCCAGGTGGACGGAACTGGAGGAAAAGGTTTGTACGCGTCCTTGTGAACTGAAACCTCAGGCTGTCAGTATCATGAGATTCAAGAAACCAATCTGATTTTGAAGCTGGTAAGACAGATCTGATACCCCTGCATTATAATGTCCTGCAAACTTCTAAAATGCTTCCTCTTCCCTATTAGTCAAGCCTACTTTATGGGCCAGATCTCCACTGGTGTAAATCAGCGTAGCTCTATTGCCTCTGGTGGAAATACGTCGGTGGACACCACTGTGCTCTTGCTCTATAACTCATTGGCCCGTTCCTTCCTTGGCTCACTTAGGCAAATGTGAATATTGGTGAGAGATGGACCTGAGCTAAGCAATTCAGCTGGAAGCTATGAACCCCTGGGAAGTTTGAAGGTGTTGAGATATAGGGGTTTGGTCTGGCCATTGCCAAAGCAGAGACAAGCATCACACTCCTGATCCTCAGCCCAAGTTCCCTTTAGTTTGGTCGTGGAAGGGTGTTGTTTGGCCCTCAGATTTTGACTGAGTCTTATCACTGATGTCTGCCCCATTATCTTCCAGACACTTAGGCTCGGTCTACACTTAATACCTAAACCGGTATAGCTATGTCAGTCGGAGAGCGAAAAAACCACACCCCCTCGCCAATGTAGCTATGGCAGCAAATCCCCCAGTGTAGACCCAGCTATGCTAACAGAAGAGTGCAGATGCTGTTTGGAGAGGTGGCGTTCCTATGCGGGCAGGAAAACTATCAGTGCATGCTTTGTTTACACTAGGGGGCTATGTTGGCATTGGAGATATATCTATCTCATAGAACTGAAAGGGACCTTGAAAGGTCATTGAGTGCAGTCCCCTGCTTTCATAGCAGGACCAAATACCATCCCTGACAGATTGTTGGCCCCAGATCCCTAGATGGCTAAGGATTGAACTCATAACCCTGGGTTTAGCAGGCCAATGCTCAACCCACTGAGCTATCCCTCCCACAATGGCGCTGTAGTGTAGACGTAGCCTAGTGTTAATGCTTTTGCCCCTTTATCACTAACTTGAAATCATCCAGGGGAAAAAAGAAGCTGGAGGCAGCGGTGAATTCTGCACAGCTGCTTAGAAATTGCCCTGAAAGAAATGACTGAGAGCAAGGTTTGGAGCGGAGGGCTTCCGCAAACACTGCGCACGGGCTTTTCTAAGCTTGCCCAGCTCAGTCCCAGAGACGTCATGGAGACACACGGCGGAGAACTGGCTCTCTGATTGGAAAGTGTGATCCCATCTATGCATGGATTTCATTAGCCCTTCCCCGGGAGAGATAAGTATCTTGAACTGAGATCTACGCTTCGCAAGCACGACCCTCTGAAAGCTGGAGCGGCTCATTCTTTGGTCTGTTCCATTTGGCATTTTCTCCTTCCCTTTTCTGGTTTTATTGACTTGTCTCCATTAAATCCACATCAGCGTCTCCTCTCCAGCCTGCGTGACTAGGCACATATGCAAGTGTGCTTTGCAACACAGGACGAAGCCAAAGAGCAACAGGTTCCAGGGCAGCTCCTCTTGAAGAACTTGCTTTGTGTTTCTCATCCCTTCTCTGCGGTGGGCGAAGGCAGGCGGGCTGCATGTGTGGCAAAAGGACATAGGGCCTGTGGCTGCGTATCTCTCTCTCAACCCCTTCCATGCTTTACCACGGCTGGCTTCCTTCCCGGGCCAGGGAGGACTTTTGTGTGGTCTTAGCCTCGAATGGTGGCCCTGGAAAATTGATTAGTGCCCCTGAAACTAGGATTCAGTGATTTAGGAGAAGGGCCACATCACCATCGCCTTAAATCAGGTCCAGGGAAGAACATAGACTCATAGACTTTAAGGCCAGAGGGTTCCCATCCTGATTAGAAGGGGAAAGTTCAAGAGAGGTTCAAAGGAGATGCTGGCAAATGCCATGGAGAAAGCATCACAGAGGGCAGAAAGGTGCAAATCCACTTCTGACCCCCTGCAAGCTGGATCTCGGCATCCCTGCTATGTCAAGCCCTTTCCATTTGCTTTGGTGCATTAGGCACATTCCGTGATGGTTGCTTTGTTACCGGAGGGCCCTGGGCCCTCCATGAGCTGTGACTGCAATCGGAGGATGGGTACAGGAGGTCTGCCTGCCGCTGAAGGCATTCTGTCTCTGAGGCACAGCGCCTCGGGCGGGGGATCTGGAGGGAGCGTGCAGGACAGCTATGCTTACACTCCTCGTGTGGAGCGGCGCGACCTTGTCTACACAGAAACGTACTCCGGTTTAAATCCATTTAGTTGAGCCCTTGTGGACAGATGTAAGTCAGTTTAAACTTTAAACCTGAAGCCCGGCTTACAGGTAAACCAGGTGTAAACCAGTCTCAGGGTATGTCTGCACTACAGAGACTATACCAGCACAGCCCGCTAGTGTAGACACAGCCTACGTCAACTGAAGGATGTTTTCACTCCATGTCAAAACACCACCTCCCCGCATGAATCTACTGATAGTCCGGGAAAGCATTATTCTGTCGACATCGCTGCATCCACACTGGGGGTTAGGTTGGCATAACTATGTGTCACAGGGTCCACTCACTGCTAGGGGCCCTCCTCCAGGCTGCTCTGGGGATTAAGGTCCGCCTTCTGCTCCTTCTTCGGGACTTGGCCCTCCAGCCAGGTCACTTTGTGTGTTTCTCCCTTCCGGGGTATCAAAGGCTCTTCTAACAAACAGGCTCAGGCAGTCTTCCCATTCCCTGCCCAGCCTGGGCCACCTCGCCAGTGGCTGGCAGGGGAACCCGGGTCCCGTCCTCTACTCTGGGTTCCAGCTCGGGGACCCTCTAGTCAGCAGCCAAGGTCTGCACCCTCCCGAGCCTTGCTGCCTTTTCCCTGGTTCTCCCCAAATCTCTGGGTTGGTCAGCCTCACAATTCCTCCCTCCCAGGGAGTAACTGCAGCCTACTTCCCTGCCGCCCTCTCTGCTATCAGCTTCCTGCCTTTATAAACCCAGCCCACCTACTTCCTCCTTAGCAGGGCTCCCTCATTCAGTCAGGAGATTACTTAGCCACTTGATTCCCCTCAGCCCCTTGTCTGGTTAATTGGCCCCCTACTTAGCCTATATTAACCCCTTCAGGGCAAGTGTGGGGTGAACACCCCATCTCACCGTGTCAGTCAGGGGTGTGTTTTTTCCCCACCATAGCTATGCTGATGTAACTTTTCAGTGTAGACCAAGCCTAAGAGTGTCTACACACAAAGGCCTGGTCTACGCTGAAACATTAGGTCGACCCAGCGATGTCACTGAGCGGTGTGAAAAATCCACACTCCTGAGCCATGTAGTTAAACTGATTTAATTCCCCATCGACCTAGCTACCTTCCCACGGAGAGCTGGATTACTTATGCCAACAGGAGAACTCCTCCCTCATTGCTATATGTAGTATCTATACTGGAGCACTTCAAGTGTAGACAAGCCCAAAGTGGCACTGTTTTAGCTAAGCTGGTTTAACATGACATCTTTAGGTCTTGTCTACACCAGAAAGTTGCACCGGTTTAACTGAAGGTGGATTTTTAAACTGATTTAGTGAAACCTCACTAGGATTTAACCTCATGTTCGTTACCACGTGTCAGCTAGCTCGAGTTAAGAACAAACCTTTTATCGAGTGGAGACGCACCCGTTTGAAAATTCTACCCAAGATCTAAGAAAGTGAAATAAGTTAAACTGATATAAACCAGGTTTAAATCAAAGTCAGTGTCCCCACTGGGGGCAGCGGGTATCATAGACCAGGGAAGGCTAAGCTAAACCTTCCCTCACCCAAGGTGTGGCCACGCCCATGCTCCCCCCCCAGAAGCCGGCGGGGGCTCAGCTCCAGCCACAGCCTGGAGCT
This sequence comes from Terrapene triunguis, assembly GCF_002925995.2. Taxonomy (NCBI): domain Eukaryota; kingdom Metazoa; phylum Chordata; order Testudines; family Emydidae; genus Terrapene; species Terrapene triunguis. Next base: position 2,910,424 of record NW_020664462.1, on the reverse strand, counting down.
CAGGGCTTGGCCCGCGGCCAGGGGCTGCGGCGGCCAGGGGCAGCTCAGGCTGGCCGGCGGGGATTGGGCCAGCTGGGGTGGCTCAGGCCGGCCCAGGGATCGGACCCGCCACTACGGCACGGGTCAGGGGCGGCTCTAGTTTTTTTGCTGCCCCAAGCACGGCAGGCGGACCTCCCGCAGACAAGCCGCCGAAGGCTGCCTGACTGCCGCCCTCGCAGGGACCGGCAGGGCGCCCCCCGCGGCTTGCCGCCCCAGGCACGCACTTGGAGCGCTGGTGCCTGCAGCCGCCGCTGGCACCGGTCAGCCAGCTGGGGTCGGGCCTGCCGGGGTGGCTTGGGCTGCAGGAGGGCTTGGGGCTCCAGCCGTGCAGGGGAGGAGGGTGTCGGGGGCAGGGTCTCAGGCAGAAGGGGTGAGGCCGGCAAGCTAGCCTCCCCGAATGGGGGGTTCACCTGCCACTCATGCTTGCATCTGTTTATGAACCAGTTTCATGTTGAATTGGGGTGACGCTGAATATGGACAGGGTCTAAGCAGAGGTGAGGGATTATTCCCAGTGAGTTTCCAGGCAGCTTTTCTCTGCGTGTATGTTTCTTCTGTGCAGTTCTTGGCTTGGGCATCCAGGGAGGAAGACCCAACAAACAAAGAGAAAGAAAAAAAAACCCCATACAACCATCCCCACAAGTATGCAGCTTGCTTTCTTTTTCAGTTTCAATTTTTTTTTTTTTAGCCTCCAGATGAAAGCCATTCAGTCGGAACAGGAAACCCTTAACATTTCTTTTATATGTACATAAATATTATATTTCTGCAACAGTGGCTAAGCCGATGCCACCCCAAAGGCAAACCTGGAAGAGGATGAAGCGAAATCCCCAGCTACGAGTCATCAAACAGTCCCCCCCCCCATGAATTAAAAGCCTGTCTTGCCCTGCGTTGGAAAACCAGAAGGGACATTTTGCAGAGGGAGAGAGATTTTTACACAAGCCCGTAATTAGTCAAGGCCAGTGGTGACCCCGGAGTGCTAGGTGTTGCAGTTTGCATTGCAATGGCTTGTTTTTTTAATAATTAAGCCTCTTATTTGCTAGGGAGATGTGGTTATTTTTAGTCAAGAAACCATGACTGTTTGTCCAAGGTATGTGTGTTGGCTGCCTGAATTACAGGTCCATTGTCCCTAAGGGCCCCCTCCCCATGCCCAGGCTTTCTTAGCAGTGAAACAACACAGAGCTGTGACTTTCCTACCAAGCGTGCTCAATCCTGCTGGGTGCAGGGGAGACACAGGCTCCCAATCAAGCCTAAGAACCACAGATTTAAATGTCCCGCCAGCTTTTATTTAACCCTCCTCTTGGTTGTATTTATTATAGAATATCAGGATTGGAAGGGACCTCAGGAGGTCATCTAGTCCAACCCCCTGCTCAAAGCAGGACCAATTCCCATAAAAACATAAGAACATAAGAACGGCCGTACTGGGTCAGACCAAAGGTCCATCTAGCCCAGTATCCTGTCTACCGACAGTGGCCAATGCCAGGTGCCCCAGAGGGAGTGAACCTAACAGGTAATGATCAAGTGATCTCTCTCCTGCCATCCATCTCCCCCCTCTGACAAACAGAGGCTAGGGACACCATTCCTTACCTATCCTGGCTAATAGCCATTAATGGACTTAACCTCCATGAATTTAGCTAGTTCTCTTTTAAACCCTGTTATAGTCCTAGCCTTCACAACCTCCTCAGGCAAGGAGTTCCACAAGTTGACTGTGCGCTGTGTGAAGAAGAACTTCCTTTTATTTGTTTTAAACCTGCTGTCCATTAATTTCATTTGGTGGCCCCTAGTTCTTTTATTATGGGAATAAGTAAATAACTTTTCCTTATCTACTTTCTCCACATCACTCATAATTTTATATACCTCTTTCATATCCCCCCTTAGTCTCCTCTTTTCCAAGCTGAAAAGTCCTAGCCTCTTTAATCTCTCCTCATATGGGACCCGTTCCAAACCCCTAATCATTTTAGTTGCCCTTCTCTGAACCTTTTCTAATGCCAGTATATCTTTTTTGAGATGAGGAGACCACATGTGTACGCAGTATTCAAGATGTGGGTGTACCATCGATTTATATAAGGGCAATAATATATTCTCCGTCTTATTCTCTATCCCCTTTTTAATGATTCCTAACATCCTGTTTGCTTTTTTGCCTGCCTCTGCACACTGCATGGACATCTTCAGAGAACTATCCATGATGACTCCAAGATCTTTTTCCTGATTCGTTGTAGCTAAATTAGCCCCCATCAGATTGTATGTATAGTTGGAAAAAATAACCCCAATGTGCATTACTTTACATTTATCCACATTAAATTTCATTTGCCATTTTGTTGCCCAATTACTTAGTTTTGTGAGATCTTTTTGAAGTTCTTCACAGTCTGCTTTGGTCTTAACTATCTTGAGCAGTTTAGTATTGTGGAAAAATTAACCTGGTCCACCCCACTACTACAGGCCTTAACATCAACATTGACTCACCTTACAGGCCGCAAGCCTGAACCAAACTCAATGCTCCCGGTCAGTAACAAGTGAAGGCTATGACCGGAGGAGGGAGGGGGGCCGAGGAAAAGGAGGATGGAAAGCCCCAGCAAACTGCAATAATAAAGTCTGTGTTCATAACTGGTAAAATATAATAACCGCTTGTGTGAAGCAATAAGCGTAAAGCAATCAGCTAAATGACTAATCATGCCTCCCCTTACCCTTTTTCGGGTAACCATGCCCCCCCCCACTCCAACTGCATAAGCACCCCATTATGTAACTATACCCGTAACTGTACCCGGCCGGGAACATTTGTGTAATGGGCACCCCATATAAGGCAAAGCAATGACAGTATCGGAAACCACCAAGAAGCCCTCTACTCAATTTGCACCCTGTTCTGGGAAGATTGCAAAAGAGTGCCAGGACGATCGGAAAGATCCTAACTCCCCTATTCCTAATATGGTTATGATTACTGACACTGTGCGTGACTTGCCTGCGGTTTTCGACTTTAAAAAGGGCTCTGCGAGCCTGGGTTCGGGGGAGCGGTATCTGACTGCTACCCCCGACGCGTTGGTATGCATTCAATAAACGGGCCTCAGGCCTGAGTCTCTGATCACAGTGATGCGTGGGTGACTTTTTCCACAACAGTATCATCTGCAAACTTTGCCACCTCACTTTTTACCCCTTTCTCCAAATCATTTATGAATAAGTTGAATAGGATTGGCCCTAGGACTGACCCTTGGGGAACACCACTAGTTACCCCTCTCCATCTGGGAATTTACCATTAATTCCTACCCTTTGTTCCCTGTCTTTTAACCAGTTCTCAATCCATGACAGGACCTTCCCCAACTAAATCATCCCAGCCAGGGCTTTGTCAAGCCTGACCTTAAAAACCTCTAAGGAAATTAAATTAATGGAGATATCCTGTCTCATAGAACTGGAAGGGACCTTGAAAGGTCATCAAGTCCAGCCCTCTGCCTTCACTAGCAGGACTAAGTACTGATTTTGTCCCAGATTCCTAAGTGGCCCCCTTAAGGATTGAACTCACAATCCTGGGTTTAGCAGGCCAATGCTCAAACCACTGAGCTATCCTTCCCCCTCCCTAGGTAACCCATTCCAGTGCTTCAGGGCTAAAATAGCAAGCGTGGATGCTCCTGCTCACGGGCTTTGAGACCTACCCCCCTCGCCAGGTCACAGAGCCTGAGCAAGCAGGTCTACACTGCTACTTTTAGTTCCATAACCCACCGACCCTCCTGTTCTCTCGCAAACTGATTTGCACCATGTGGGTCACCTGCTCTCTTCACAGCCTTCGGTGCCAGGCTATGCCCACTTTCGCCTGCCACCTGCAGGGCCTTTTGGGTAGAGGCACGTGGCCCATTGAGCACGGTTCACCCACTGTGAACACAGAGGCACTGTGCTCCAGACATGGAGGCGACCAGCCAGGGCGCGTGACGCAAAGGCCGACACGCTCGCACCAGACTGACGGAGACCCCCAGACAGCAATGCGCCCCTGAGAGACGCGGGCACAGGCACACGCATGCCTCCTGTCTCACGGATACACCCGGTGACACAGACGGGTATTCCCGCCCACCGACACAGACCAAGAGACACGGACGCTATTACAGCTCGATGGAGGGATGCGCTGTGACTAGTTGGGGGTTCTGTCTGGCCCACTTCCCAACTGGGCATGATTTTATGAAATGGTCTCATGAAATCTCTGTATCATGTGTCGGGTGTCTGCCAGCCCAGTGTCAATGGTGAGTGATCAGCACGCAGCGATGTCTATTCAAAGTGAGCCACCTTGGGACAATGGATTTGCCCTAGTTGGGAGAAGACACTTCCTCCTTTTGTCTGAAGGGAGCAGGGCTTGGAAGTAATGGAAAGTTACCAGGAGGAGAACAAAAGAAACAAGTGATCCCAGTGGGAGTCTATCAAGGGAACTGGGAAAAGTGAGCCATCTTGCACCAGATTAAGACGAGGGAGGCTGCTGCGGGGGCAGCGTAGGCAATGGGGTGCAGGACCACCCAGCCTGCCTGATAGAACACGGACGAGCTCCCAAGAGAAGGGTGAGCCAGCGAGGGACACCGTGTTTAGGATGTTTTATGTGATCGGTGCTCTCCTGTGCTGTCCACGATTCACTAGAAAGCATAAAGTTGCCAGACTGAACAACGTGGGTGAGGCTTTTTTCCCAGCGTGCTAGGCTCTGCAGCACGCAGAAAGATGCAGAGACCGGCACGTGTCCAGAGACACAGGTGTGAGCGCGCTCACACGCACGCTCGCCCGGATATACAGTCACACACACTCACCCAAACGGACCCCCGTCCCCTAGCACTCAGCGCAAACACAGAGCCAGCCCAGACGTGTGCCCAAGTACACTCATCCGCACACTCCCCCCCCTTCAAACCGACACCTATTCCCAGACACACACAGCTGGCAATGCAGCTGCAGGCCCAGACAAACACCCCCGTACAGATGCACATCCCACCCGGACCCCCCTCCCTAAGGCCCGGGTCATTTTTTTGGGTTGCTGCTCCCTGCCTGTTTCCAATCCGCTGAATGTCCTTCCCGTAATAGAGTGACCACAATTGGACACCGTATTCCAGATGCGGTCTCCCTGGTGCCTAGCGCGGTGCCAGAATAACTCAGGCTGATTTATATTCCATACCCCTAGATAAACACCTCGAGCCCTTGTTTGCATTTTTCCCACTGCCAAGCCGCCGCGCAGATGGTTTTAATGTGTTCTCCACATGTATGCGACGCTCGCACAAAGAACGGAGGGGGGTGGGGTAGGAAATCTAGAAGGCAAGTGAGCACATCCCTCGGTGGACGCACCCTGGGCAGCGGAAACGTGAAGGCTTCAGCGTGCAATTGTCTCTCTGCGGTCATCTTCGTGAGGGCGTCTCCGCAAAGACCCCCTCCCTCCCTGGCTGTTCTGGGTTCAGCGGTGCCCCCCTGCCCCACAGTGCCGAGCCTTCTGGGTTCATCAGGGCGTTCGGTGAGGCCCTTTCACCAGGGGGCTCTCAGCTTTAGTGCGGTGTTTTGGATTACGAAAGGTTTTGCAGCCACGGCCTCAGAGGAGGTATTTCTTCGATTGCGTGCAGTGTAGTTGTGGCTGTGTCGGTCCCAGGATATTGGAGAGATAAGGTGTGGGAGGTAATAGCTTTCACTGGACCAACTTCTGGTGATGAGAGAGACTCACTTCCGAGCTACACAGAGCTCCTCTTCAGGGCTGGGAGAGGTACTCGGGGCATCACAGCAAAATGCAAAAGCCAGGTCACCGCAGGGCAGGGGAGAGGCACCAGGTCATTAACCCATGCCATGCCCTGCTCAGCCGGGGCTGCCTCCTACCTACTGGCAAGTTCCTTGTCAGGCTGCAGCAGGTTCCAGCCCAGCCCTGGCACAGAGGGAGCCCAGCTGGGGGTGGGGAGGGAGATGGAGATGATCCAGTGACCGAGGAGGGGTAGAGAAGAGGAGAGGAGAGACAGGGGCGGGGCCTTGGGGGAAGAGATGGAGCAGGGGCGGAGCCTTGGGGGGAGAGGCAGAGAAGGGGGAGGAGCCTGGGAGGAAAAGAAGTGAAGGGGTGGGGCCTCAAGGGAAGAGGCGAAGCAGGGGCGGGGCCTTGGGGGGAAGAAGTGGGGCATGGGCGGGGTCTCAGGGGGGTCCGGATACTAGAAATTAGAAAGGTGACAACCCTATTGTTGAGCATAAGTAGTTAGTCCATTTTGTAAGGGACCATTCAAGGTAGAATGGCCTATTAACACCTCTGCAGTCATAGGACAAAAAGAGGGGTTAGTGGTTACAGACTGTTGTAATCAATCACAATTCCAGCGTCATCCTTAGAGGCCCCATTGTGCTAGGTGCTGTACATACAAATAGGAAGAGACAGTCCCTGACCCAAAGAGGGAACAGTCTAAGTACCCAAGACAGACAAAGGGTGAGCAGGGTACAGCGACTTGACCAAGGTCACATAGCAGAGACTGGAATAGAACCCAGGAGTCCTGACTCCTGCTCTAGTACCACCCCCGCTGCCTCTCAGCCGTGCATGCCGCACACTTTAGTCAGGCCCTGCTAACCTCTCGCAGTTAGGTTGTGCATTTACAAATCCCCGAGCACCTTCTCTTTTCAAAATTGTGTGTGTGTGTGTATTTGGGGGATCTGGGTAGCATCTGATGGGAAGGGGGCTTCCAGGGACAAGGAGCCAGGAAGGGCTGGAAGGCAGGACAGCCACAGAAAGAAGCAGCCCAAGGAGAGCAAGAAATATCAATACGTGAAGCTGGAGGAGGTGGCTACTTCACCGTTTAGGGGTTCAGGGCTAGAGCCTGTGGTAGAGAGAGGGCCTGAGCGTCTCAGTGCCTCTGCTGAGCTACCTTGAGGCATTGAGCTGATGTCCCTGGGGTGAAGGGACTGTTGTGAATTCATGGGACCAAGGGATGAAGGTTGCCTGGGCCTAGAGAAGGATCTGTGGCTTGGGAAGGGCAAGGACTGTATACGGATCTCTGCACCCAAGGAGTGAAGGGCTAGTTTGGGTCTGGTTGGTCTCTGCTTACTTCTTAGCCAGAGGGAAACTGCTGAGCAGCAGGGAAACTGAGGCAGGCCAGTGGGCGGGGAGCGGCTCTGCTGAAGGGTTCAGGGAAGGATGTTTGTGGGTGCACTGGCCAAGGCATGCAAAGGCAGGTAGAGCAGAGAGCATTTCAGGTTGGGACTGAGCAAGGCCCAAGGATGCCGGCGGGTCGGGGTTGAGGTGCCCTGGCGCAGCAATGTTTGGTCCGGAACTGGACTAGGGCGGAGCTGGTCAGGCAAGAATTAAGCCCACGGGGGCTAACGGGGGTGTAAAAAAATTCATGCAAGGCCTGTCCTCAGCCCCTCCTCTTAGGGACTCCCGTTAATAAGCTCTAAAGTGACTCCGAGGGAAACATTCAGGGCTGAAGCACCTCCCAAACGCAGGCCAGGCAGACGAAAAGCCGAGTCTCTGGAGCCCCACAGCTACCTCTCCCTGCTGGGTGTCTCTTCATTGAGTGCCTGCTTTGAGTTGTTACTGCGGCAGGGGCAATGGACACGGTGCTGCTGTGGGCTGGAGGAGTTATTTGGGAAGCCAGGAGAGCTGGAGGAGGGTGGCGTTGACACTGGCAGTGCTGGGATGAGCCTTCCGGAGGGGAGAGTGGACCGAAAACAACATAAAGCTCGGCTCGTAGGATGGGAGGGAATTGGGGGAGACACAGGAACCTTTCTGTAGGCAAAAGGCGGCATCTTGGAAGCCGCACGACTCCCTCGGGAAAACAGTCTGAGTTGTCGGAGGCCATCGCTGGCTTGTCCCCTTCCGTCGGGTCACTTGTGCGTTGGCGGGGCAGCTCGTGAGCCTGTCCAATGGGCTGTTGTTTCCTTGCACAGCTGGAAGGAGGCCTGTGGATTGGCAAAGCCTCGTTCTAGGAGTAGCGGTTAGGGCTTTGGTTAAGGAACTGGACGGGGAAGGCCCCAGTTCAATTCTTGTCTCCCTATGTGAACTTCAGCCACTCTCTGGTTGTTAGAAACGAGGATGAGACCTGCCGTCAGAGCCGGCTTTAGGACGTGCGGGGCCCGATTCGAAAGACCTGCCGCCGAAATGCTGCCGAAGACGACGGCAATTCGGTGGCAGCTCAATCGGTTGCCGCTGTTTCCGGCGGCACTTCGGCGGAGGGTGTGGGGCCCCTCTTCCGGACGCTGCGGGCCCCTCTTAGGCGCAGGGCCCGATTCCTAGGAATCGGGGGAATCACCCTAAAGCTGGCCCTGCCTGCTGTGGGGGGCAACTGGTCCCACATCTGCTCACGGTTGGGTTCTTTTGCACCTTCTCTGAAGCATCAGTCCTGACCACATATGGACCACTGGTCTGATTCTATGTATTTGGTATCCTCCTTTGGAGGGAAGACGCACTGGGAGTTCTGGCTGGATCAGCTATACAGCTGAATTGGCCACAGAGGTTACTGATGAGTTCCCAAGAGTTTAGGCAGGATAGAGCCTGGGATTTCTTACTCCTGAAACTCGGGTCCCAATCCTTCGAGCTAATTGGTTGTAGCAGCCCCTAGAGGGGAACGTGGTTGCACACATGCAAATGTGTTTGCCATGCGATCCAGTAGCGATCGCTGATCCACATGTACCCTAGATAAGCGCTGCTAGTGTGCTCACTCGAGCCCTTGCTCAGCTGAAGCAGGGAAAGAGACAGACACCAGGGTCAGGTATGAGAAGGAACAAACGTCCCCAAAGATAGCGCAGCATCCTCACGCATCTGCATCCTCCCACCCCCGGTCTAGCATCCAGAATGGGAAGCTGTCAGAACCGCTCAGCCCACACCCTGTGGAAAAGCAGGCGTCGGGGCTTAGTGTTTACCCAGGCTGTTTATAATTTTTATAGTGTGTGTGTAAAGCTCCAACCCAACAGTTCCTGCACGTCCCCTGGAGTTGTCTCCCTGCCTGACTTCCAGGAGGCTGGGGGAAAGGCTCGGCAAAGATTTTTTTTTCAGCAGAGAAATGTTCTGACACACCATTATACCGCATGAATCTGTAACCAAATCCCCTACCTCCCTCATTAAAACAATCCACAGCGGGTGCAAATTGGCATACATCTGTTGGAGTTAATGGAGCTGCACTGATTTTCACTAGCTGACATGACCAGGGCCGGCTTTAGGCCGATTCCGCCGATTCCCCGGAATCGGGCCCCACGCCTAAGAGGGCCCCACTCCCCCAGCCGGAGCGCCGGCAAGCCCTGTGCCCAGCAAGTCCCGCGATGCTGCTTCCTGGTCAGAGCGCCAGCTGGAGCCCAGCAATCCAAAGTGCCGCTGAAGACTCAGAGCACTGCCCAGTGAGTACAAGGCTCACAAATCAGGCCCCACACTTGCTAAAGCCAGCCCTGGACATAACCCACATTCAGTGTATGTATATATTATATACACGTGTGTATACCTATGTGTCTGGGTCTATGTACTTGCCCTTATATATATATGTATGTATGTAACACCAACAGACCCTGGTTGTCGGCAAGCAGGATTGAACCAGGGACTTCTGAAGCTTAGGGCATAAGGCACTACTGCATGAGCCATTTGGCTGTTAGCTAAGGGTGTAGTTGACTCATTAATCTCTAAGGGTACGTCTACACCACCCGCCGGATCGGCGGGTAGCGATCGATCTATCGGGGATCGATTTATCGTGTGTAGCGTAGACGCGATAAATTGATCCCCGATCGCTCTCCCGTCGACTGCTGAACTCCAGCTCGGCGAGAGGCGGAAGGGGAGTCGACGGGGGAGCCGCGGCCGTCGATCCCGCACCAAGAGGACGCGAGGTAAGTCGAACTAAGATACGTCGACTTCAGCTACACTATTCTCGTAGCTGAAGTTGCGTATCTTAGATC
>NW_020664462.1:2870619-2900451 GCF_002925995.2 Terrapene triunguis | reverse complement strand
TGCCACTACATGGGACAGAGCACCACACCCAGGAGGTGTGTGGGTTATTTGTATAACATATATACCCTGCGTATTTATTCCTGTTTTCTCTGGAGGTTATACAGTTTGTTGTGAGTTACATTTTAATTGCATCCTGTTTATTCTGGGAAAAGCTCCTTTTAGGCCCTCTGACACTGACATAACATGCATGCAGGTATATGTACTCAAATATATTCTTATCCCCACTCTACACTGCTGCTCAGAGTGATGCAAGCAGCTTGTCGAAGTCCTAAACCTACATTCTCTTTGTTGAAAAGAAAAATCCTCCTAAGCTTTTACCTGGTCAGTTACAATAAAGCGGATCCCCTCTGGTTATCTGTATTCAGTATTCTACAGTGCATCAGAAAAATGAGATGTCTTAGGAAAACTAGCATTTATTTTTTGCAGTGCCCGAAAGCAGGTTGAAACTTTTTAATGAAAAATTCTCCGGCTGAGAAATGGTCTTTCAAAAAACTTGTTGTGAAAAATTATGATTTTTTTATGTTTTTCAATGTTTGTTATTTATCATTTTTCAATTCATTCTCTCTCTTTTCTGTCTTTTTTTAAAATCATTTTTTAAATGAGTGGTAAAAGAGGAAGGAAGAAGGGGGAGGGAAAACCAAAAAAAATTTAAATGATAAACAAAACAAAAAAAATGCTGGGAGGGAGGGAAAGTGGTAGAAAAAAATAAAAACAAACAAAAAATGGTCCCTTTTGAACCCTGCAAAACAACTTTTGAAACATTTTGTGAATGTTTTTCGTCCATTTTTTTAACCAGCTCTTGTGTGAATTGCTTTACAAAACAACAACAACGATAATAATTAATAATACCTAGCTCTTATGTAGCACGTTTCATCTGCACAACAAAGCCACAATAAAACAAAAGTTTTAGTGAGGGTCAGAAACTGCTCCTAAATGTCACCCAAGACAGACGTGGGTATTAAACTAACAAAAGTCTAATGGGGACAGGTAAGGCAAAGGTTCCGATAATAACATCATGCAGTTACTCAGGTCAGGCGTGTTTGATGTTTCTGTATTAAAAATATTTCCTGAGTGTATTCACGCACTTCCTGTTGTCAATAAGTGTAGAGAAATAATTTAATTCAACTTTTCATTAATTTTGACAGATGCTTCTAAAGACGATGAAAATACTTTGCACTATTTAGTACTGTTTGTTCAAAATTCTCAAATCCCTTCAGAAACACGGCTTCATAAACTCCAAACATCAGTGCGGGACCGAAGTATTATTGTATCCATGTCACAGATGGACAAACTGAGGCATAGAGCTAGGGTGTGATCCAACTTCCATGAAAGTCAGCGGGAATCTTTTAATTGATTTCAATGGCAGCTGGTTTGGGCCCAGATCCACACAGGTATTTAGACCCCTAATGTCCACTGAAATCAGTGGGCATTCGGAGCCTAAATACCTTTTGTTGCATCTGGGCCTCGGTCTCTCAGTTACTTAATTAAAAATTGCAGCAAGTCAGAGGCAACAGAACCCAGGAGTCCTGACTCCCAGTTCGATAGTCTGATTACTGTGCGTTAGCCTCATCAGTCTCCAGCATTTCTGTTGAACACACTAGCTGGGAAATAATTGCACACCTCGCTAGTTCGGAAGCATCAATTTTCCTTCCATGCACAAAGTGAGGGGCTACCGCTGAAGACAAATGTTAGAAGAGAAAGTGCAGTACAACGAGGCTTGGTAGAATTTGATTTATATTTTTTTATCATTTCAGTGAATAATTTCTCTGTTTATTGTAAAGCATTTTTAAATTCTTTCTCATTTCAGTTTTCACAGTCGCGGTTTTCAGCTATTTTTTCCTCTTTTTATCAATTTTAATTTTCACACTTTTGGGACATTAAAGGGGGGCAGACACAATCATTATTTAATGACTGCAGACGTTGAGAGTCAAAAACGTGGAAGCTTTCTAACCGGTACAGCACAAATTGTCAATATCACATGTCAAAATATGCAAAGTAAATATCCTTCAACCAAACGTCAATGAGCAGCATTTTTCTTACTTTGCCTATCTGTAAATTTCGATTATTGGTGATGGAAAAAAATTTTAGTTGGTTTGTGTGTGTGCAGTGAAATCAACATGGACTGATAAAAAGCTAATTCTGCCAGCCTAGGTACAAGTAATGGAAATTGGGTATATATACCCATTCTCTCTTTAACTTGGCCCAATGGGATATAGATCTCTGCTTTCTGCATGTCATGCCAGTGCTGGAGACACCTACTCCCTCTATACTGGGACTTCAGTTTCCTATTGCTACCAATCTGCCGTCTTTCATCAGCACTAAATTAAAGATAAGAAATCAATTGTTAAATTGTGTGTCATTGTATGCCCTAAATTACCAGCATATTGAATCATGCTCTGTCATCCCTATACTCAAAGGGGAGAAAATTATCTAAGATACTTTTTTTTAAGGAATCCTGAGTTGTTCTTTAATCATCCGAAAGTGTATGCATTACAAAGAATAAATTACTTGAATGACTGAAAGACTGTTGATGGCCTAGCTTTGATGTTAATGGAAGCACATCATCTCTGTGATCTTGGAACATTTGTTGTGTCTTTAATAATGGAACGCTATCACAGATGAGAGGAACGTGTTGTATTCCATTCTGTTTTCATTGCTGGAGAGTGCCTTTCGACCAGACACGGCATACAGTACTGAGAATCTAGCGGAGAGTATCAGTCGGCAGTGCAGTAATGGCTAAAGAGGGGAACGCGGCCTCCTGCAACTCTGAAATTAAAACAGAGTGGGGCCCGTCTGTGTGAGTCTGTCCGCATTTGTTTTCCTTTCAAATGGGTTCTTGGGGCATGATCCTGAAAGGTTCTGAGCAGTCTGGCCCAGCTGGTCCAACCCAGCAAAGTATTTAAGCAAGTGCTTAATTCTAAGCAGGAACACAGTCCCACGGAAGTTAATGGGACTACTCAGGTACTTCAAATTAAGCACATGTTTAAGCACTTTGTTGGACTGGCGCAGAGAGCTCAGCACTTTGCAGGATTGAATCCTCACATACCATATATTGCTGCAAGCCAGTTTTGGATAGACTAGGAGATTCTGAAGGGTTTTCATCCCTCCTTTCAAGGGAATGCTGAAAACCAGAGCTATGTCTACACTCCATCTTAAGGCGTCACAAGTGATGTCACTAAGCCCTGGTCTACACTGGGGGGGTGGGATCGACCTAAGATACGCAACTTCAGCTACGGGAATAGCGTAGCTGAAGTCGACATATTTAGCTCGACTTACCGCGGCGTCTTCACGGCGCTGAGTCGACTGCTGCCACTCCCCCGTCGACTCCACTTGCGCCTCTCACGGCGGTGGAGGACCGGAGTCAACGGGAGAGCGCTTGGGGATCGATTTATTGCGTCTAGACTAGACGCGATAAATCGACCCCTGATAGATCGATTGTTACCCGCCAGTCCTGCGGGTAGTGTAGACGTGCCCTTAGAGGTGAGAATAAGTCACTCCCCTGAGTGATGTAAATTATACCGACCTAAGCGCTGGTGTGGACAGCGTGAGGTCAGGGGACACCTTCTCCCGCCGATGTAGTTACCGCCGCTCGCGGGGGCTGGAGTAATTAAGTTGACGAGAGAGCTCTCTCCCGTCAGCTTAGGGCATCTGCACTAGCATCACTACAGCAGTGCAGACGCATCGGTGAAAGCTCTGTAGTATAGCTATAGCCTAGGTCAATTACCATGGCAGTCCCGCTCATCAGAGGATAGGTTGGGCAGTTTTGAGCATGGACAGCAGTTGGCTTCATCAGGTGTTGCTTGTACCAACAGGTGATTAGAAACAAAAGAACATAGAAAGTGCTACACCAGAGCTGACCAGTTGTCCACCTAGTCAGGTGTCCTGTCTCTGGCAGTGGTCAGTTCCAGCTGCTTCGGAGGAAGCTGTAAGAACCCAGCAGTAAGCAGTTCTGTGATCATCTGCCTCCAAGCAAAGTGTTTTCCTGACCCCCATTAGCCTATCGTTTGGCTTCTGCCCTGACGCATGAGGATTTGTGGTCCAGATCCTCAAAGGTATCGAGGCACTGAAATACCTTTGAAGATCCGGGCCCAGAGCCCTTCCAGAACTGTGGAGGAAGTTGTGTTGTGTTGTTCTTTTCCAACCCTTGCTACTGAAGCTCTGGATAGTCTCACCATTAGAGTGGGTCAGATTGTTTCAAGTTTTGATAAATTTCAAAATTAAACAAAATAGGATGAACATTGAGATGAATATTCAGAATTGAGTTTTCAAAATAAATTCCAAAAAGAAAGGGGGTGGAGGGAAGAAATTTTTTGAGGGGTTACTCCTCCCCCCTATTTTTAACTACCCCTACTCCATCTGTATGGATGTCCTCTGAACCATTTATGATGGCTGCAGGATGACAGACTTCAACTGTAGATTAGGAGTGTGAGGGATATGAAATTTAGTTTCTTCCAAAAACTGGACCCGATCTTTCCTCATTGATATCAAACTCCCGCTGACTTAACTGGGAGTGGGGCTGGTTGAAAGGAACCCTAATATCCAGCCACCAGTTTCTAGAAAACCTGGGTAAACTGATACCAGCAGACAGATGTAAGCAACTCCCCAAAGCATTTTTAGTATAAATACTATTTCTCTGGATTGATATGAATGCTAGAACAAGGCACCTGTCTATATGCTCTAGTTGCCCTGAAGGTTACAACCAAATTAATGCTCACATGTATTTATGGGGCAGTGTTATAACTCAGTATAACTTCCCACCAGCGGCTGGTGTAAGGGAGCTATTTGGAGTTACTGTGTCTAAACACAGCACCTGAGAAATTCAGGTCCCCCTTTCTCACTGCTAAATTCCCCACCCTTTATAATCTCTTTCCCCTGCCCCATTTTCAAAGGCCTGGGTGACAAGGCGAGCGGCTCACCGTGCCCTAAAGGACTATTTCAAACCAAACATGGGAAGTGGCTTCCAAAGTCATGGGAATCCCCACAGAGAACACCTGGACAGCAGCCCTTTTATCTGGACCATGTCCCTTTGAAAAGAATCCAAAGCGGGATGGGTTGTATCTACTCCGCCGCTGCAGGCAGGTGTCAGGAGCTGCGCACTAGAAGCCAATCGCTGAGCATAACAACAGCAGCTTTATCGAACCTACTAACTTCTTGACCGGTGGTTCTCAACCTGTTTATCATTGTGGGCCGCAGGTTGAGAACCACAGCGCCCCCCTCCTAAACCTCCCCAGAGTCCCCTATGCCCAGCGCCCCTGCCCCAGAGCAGGGCCAGGAGCAGAGCCCTGGACACTGGGCCGGGCAGCTGGGACCCGGAACCACCGTGTGGGACTGGGCAGATGGACCGCGGAACCTGCAGCGGGGCGAGACCCTGGACCCCGAACCCCGCTGTGTGGGGCTGGGCAACAGGACTCCCCCTCTCCCCCCGCGGGGCCGGGCAGCTGGACCGCAGGATCCCCCTCCCCTCCCGCACAGAGCCAGGCAACCAGCAGCTGAACCTGACCCCAGGAGCGGAGCCCTACCTAAAACATGGGGGTGCTGCAGCACCCCGGCAAAACTCCAGTTCCCAGCTCCCCCCACTCCCTCACTGCCCAGAGCCCCCCCGACAAACCTACCCACAGACCCACTCTCCCACCCCCTGCGTCATTCACCAGCCCCCTGCTGGCAGGGGCGCTCATGCCGGCTGAAAGATGCTGTCTCCCCCTCAGCCACCCCTGCCCCCTGCCAAACCAGAGCTGCAAATTTTGAATTTTTTTAGCACATAGCTGGGCCACAGTTGAGTGCTAATTGGGCTACAGGTTGAGAACCGCTGTCCTTGACCATGCTGCTTATTCTTATCTGCCAGTAGAGGGCGCTCTCTTTATTAACTACCTGCATACAGCATGTTCCCCTAATGCCAGGTTGGGCCAAAAGCACGGATTTGTGCCCTGAACTTAATTCTAGCTGGGAGAAGGGCCTCTCCGGGCAGTGTATATCCAGGAGGCAGCTGGCACACTACAGTTCTGAGGGTGCCAGGGGACTATGTCGGTGCAAGCTGCTGAATGCTGCAGGCTCAGTGACGTCTCTTGTTTTCGCTTTTCTCCCGCAGATGGTTTCTGTCTGCCCGAGTGGGACGGCATTGGCTGCTGGCCCGAAGGCGTGCCGGGCAAAGTGGTGGCCATGCCGTGTCCTGAGTACATCTATGACTTCAACCACAAAGGTAATAAAGCTCCTTCCCAAATGCCATGGGAACCTTTTAGCCTGCAGCGGGAAGGGATGTAGCTGAGGACTAGAGAGCCGGGCGTTTGCCTAGGGAGCCTTTCCCTTCTTGAACAGTGTCCCGGGTTTACCCCCTGGCCGTTAAACAGTATCCTGGGAGTCACCCTTTAGTGCCCCAGCCCCCCAGGGGGTCCCATTTTGCCATAAGGGTAGGCCAGATGGCCTCAACACCTCCTAGACTAGGCCTTCGGGATCCAGCAATCCTGGTGTCTCAGCATCAGAGCAGACTCCCAGTCAGGGACTTTCTACCCCTTTCAGGGATCAATGCACGTCAGTATTTGCAGATTTTCACCTCCCCCTGGACTACAGCATCTGGAAGCACTTAGGTGAGCACCGAGAAGCACAGGTGAAGGCGGAGTTCATATTGGCTGAAGCCAGAGCTCCGCCAAGCCAAACCGCTGCAGAATCCATCTCGGCTCTGTGTCCCTTTGTCTCTGAGTCCTGCGTGAGAGCCCCTGTGTTGAGAGAACCTGTTCTTATCACAGGCACCTGACGCCTTCAAATCCTTGTTCTCCAGCTCGGGGCTTTTTGTTCTGCTTCCGTGCAGGGAAGTGGGGAGAAGCAACTGGCTCTAGGAGTTCATCTTCAGTTATTAAGGTTCCTCTTGACATGGTAGGGCCTGTGTTGATTCCAGCCCAGTCAGCCTTAGTGGCTCAGACACTTTGCCCTGATCGCCGATGTTGCAAGGACAGAATTAATTCTCACCCCATCCCCAAAGGTAGTGATGCAACGCGCATGGGTGCGGGATCCTACAGATAGAGCGTAAAAGTATTACAGAAAATTCCCACTGTCGTCACCGATGGCGGCTCCACTCCGGCTCCTGAGGGCAGTGACCCTGTGACATTGGTGTGGCTGCACCGGTCTCATTCCGCATTACAAAGCCACCGCACTGGTGGAGCCGAGACCGCAATTTGGCTATACTGTCTCTAATTATTTTTTAAAACAAAAAATCCTTGTGCCTGTTTTTCAGCTTCTCTGTACTTGAGCTGGGCGCAGGACTGGAGTTGGTGGGTAAAACCATTTTTGTGCTCCCCCCATGCTGGGCTATGCAGGAGTCTGCTTGGCCCCTGGTGTGAATAAGAGCAGCCTCGAGGCTGCTCTAACTTATGCATGCTTCCCAGGGCTCCCAGGAAGCAGAGACTAGCCATTGTGTAGTAGACTACATCCACAACCCTCCCACAGGCCCACTGTGGCCAAGACTGGGAGCTGGGCCAGTGTAGAATCCTTATGCCATAACTGCAACTGCCAGGGAGGTTTTTCTGCACATCCACTTAAAGGCCCCCTTATGATACGGGGAAGGGGAAGAAGGACGGTCTAGTGGATGGAGCACTGGGTTTTATTCCTGGATTTTCCACAGGAACTCTGGCTGACCTTGGGTAAATCACTTACTCTGCGCTGTATCTGAGTTCCCTCTTGGTAACGGGTGTGACAAAGAAAAAAAAATCATCTATTCCTAATTGGAAGGCGCTAAGATCGTACAGTGATAAGGGCTAGAGATGTAGAAAGATCCACTTGAACGAGCCCATTGCTTTTCAATGACTTTTTTTTAACAATCATGCAAGTGTTTCCGTGCTATTGCATTTTGAAAACCATTTTTCTGTCTTTCTTTTTTTAAACCCCGTATTTTGACCTACACTGTTTGATGGGTGCCTCTTTAAATTTGAGAGTTTCTGTGTAGAACAAATGGCTGGGTTTTGAAGTTCAGTTGCGGGGGGAGATCCTCTGGGCTAAGCTGATCTGAAACTACCCCCTGTTCCCCCACGGCTCCATGACAAGCCGCAGAGAGAGCAGATAAGGGCGGGCTGATTATGGGTAGCTGAGTTATAAGGACAGGTGTGAATCTGTGGTTGAAGCATCGGGAAAGATACTTCTTCTGTTCTGCCAGGACTGCAATCCGCTAAGCATCATGTTGTCTGTTTTCTCGTTCCTTTCGTTAGGCCATGCCTATCGGCGGTGTGACGTGAATGGGAGCTGGGAGCTGGTGCCAGGCAACAACCGCACCTGGGCGAATTACAGCGAATGCGCCAAGTTCCTCACCAACGAAACCAGGGAGACGGTATGCCATGCTTGTATGCAAACTGGGAACGGGGGGATCTGATCAGAACTAGCCAATAGAGCCTTCTGTTCTTAAACAAGCAGTGCCCTGCAGGTTGCTTCCGGATGCTGGAAAGATTCCCAATGTTTGCAGGTCCCAATCAAATCTTTCCCATTTGTTTCAGTGGGAAATTGCTTCACCTCAAGGGGGCGGAGGTGGGGTGTTCTTCAAGACAGTCAGATATTTGTCATGTGCTCCTCAAAGTGGCCTGATCCATTTTCACAGAGATCCAGGGTGGGGGAATCTGGAGGGCACTATGTGGAGTTTCTTAAGAAGCTAAGAGCTGACAACCACAATTTTTTTGGGGGGAGGGGGGGGGCTCGTTCCGTGCTAGTGGAGACCATCACCACCTATGGGCAGGGACCCCCCTATAGGGGTCAGTCCTGGATACTGTTCAATGTTTTCATGAATGACTTGGATAATAGAGTGGAGAGTACGCTTATAAAATTTGCAGGTGACACCAGGCTGGGAGAGGTTGCAGGCTCTTGGGAGGACGGGATTGGAAGTCAAAATGACCTGGACAAATTGGTGAATTGCTCTGAAATCAACAATAAATTCAATAAAGACAAGTGCAAAGTACCACCCTTAGGAAGGAAAAGTCAAATGGACCACACAAAATGGGGAGTCACCGGCTAGACAGAGGCACAGCTGGAAAGAATCTGGAGTCTATAGTGGATCACAAATGGAATATGAGCCAACAATGTGATGCAGTTGTGAAAAAGGCTGATCTCATTCTGGGGTGTATTAACAGGAGTGTCGTATGTAAGACACGGGAGGTGATTGTCCTGCTCTGCTCAGGACTGGTGCAGCCCCAGCTGGAGAACTGTGTCCAATTCCGGGCACCACACTTTAGGAAAGATGTGAACAAACAGGAGAGAGTCCAGAGGAGAGCAACACAAATGAACTATGAGGAAAGGTTAAAAAAGCTTGGCATGTTTAGTGAGAAAAGAAGACTGAAGCGGGGCCTGATTACAGATTTAAATTCTATTAAGGGCTGTTATAAAGAGGCCGGTGCTCAGTTGTTTTTCATATTCACTGAAGGTAGGACAAGAAACAATTGGCTCAATCTGCCGGAAGGGAGATTTAGGTTCAATATTAGGAAAAACTTTCGAACTCTCAGGGTAGTTAAGCTCTGGACCAGGCTTCCCAGGGAGGTTGTGGAATCCCCGTCATTGGAGGTTTTTAAGAACAGGTTGGACACCTGTCAGGGAGGGTCTAGGTTTACTTGATCCTGCCTCAGCACAGGGGGCTGGACTTGATGACCTCTTGAGGTCCCTTCCTGCGCTACATTTCTGTGAGTCTATGCTTCCATGTTATATGCCTCCTTGTGAGTTAGGGACTGTATTCTAGCTCTGTGAGAGGAGGGTTACCAGCTTTCCCCAGAAACTAAAATCAGTGGGGGGTAATTACTGCAGGTCCCTGGACTGGTAAACAACTCCAGTGAAGTACTCCACCCTGGGGCGAATTGCATAGCGTGGTTCAGACAGGGTTCAAGGGGCCTGAAGACAGGCAGTTGATGCAATCGAGAAGGGGAGGCAGCGGAGGGATGCCAAGAGAGGGCTGACATGGTCAAAGCCACGGGCTAAGAGAATGATCTTTGTAGCAGCATTCTGATTGGCTCTGAGCAGGGTGTTTGTCATGACCAGAGAGAAGGATGTTGCAGCAATCACCTTCGGAGCTTTTGAGCCGCAGAGCTCTGCGGGTCTGGGAAAGGAGCTCCCAGCGTCACAGCAAAATGCAAGGTGGCATTAGCAGTTCGCATGTATTGTAAGGGACCATTCGCGGTAGAGTGGCCCGGTTACACCTCTGCGGTCCTAGGCCAAAAAGAGGTGGGTAGTGGGTTACAGATCCTCGTAATAAGCCAGAAATCCAGTGTCTCGGTTCGGCCAGGATTTTTAGGGTCTAGCAAAGTAATGAATTTAAGCTCCCAAGCTGGTCTTTGGAAAGTGTTGTGCAGGTTTCCTTTGAGGACCGGGACTGACAGTGGAGTGATCGCTTTGTGCAAGCGAAATGTTAGAGATGTTAGGCAGAAGAAATCTGCAAGATGTATGTAGCCTCCTCCCTTTCCTCTCCCAGGTGCTGGCTTCTCCCCTCCCCTATGCATTCAAAACTAGGCAGGAGGATGGACTGTATTTTAGGGAACAATCCTGCGCTGGCAGGGAAATAGACTGCACGACCTCACCAGAATAAAGTGAGAACTGGATCATCTAATTAAGGCACGTATGGTGGGCCCACCCCCGGTTACCATAGTATTTGAACACCTCACAATCTTTAATGTACCTCATGCTACTCCTATAAGGTAGGCAGGTGCTGTTCTCCTTGTTTTAGAGAGGGGAAACTGAGGCACAAAGAAATCAGTCCAAAATCACACAGTAAGTTAGTAGCAGGGCAGGGAATTGCACCTGCGTCTGCTAGCTCCTAGGTGACCATGCTAACCACTGGGCCAGCTTTCCCCTCTATTAACACTCTCTTGGGAAGAGGCCTAGGGTCTAGATATTATGCCCTCATTCCTCTCACTAGTACAGCCACTTCCCTTTCCTCCCCACAGAGTCAGGGCTTTGAGTACACAGCTTAGAACTGGCAGACTGTGAGCGGATATGGGGAAGTGGGTCATCTCACCCTTTACCATCCATATGCAGGAAGTTTCTACAGCTTCCGGGCAGTGGCCTCTGCCATGTGGTGCTTCCCTGGGGTGAAACACAGCTGTGTGTTTTGTACATTGTCTGTTATTGCACTGGTAGAGTTTAATTCCAAAGTATCAGAGAATCGTGGGAAAGGCCTCGGACAAGCTTTAGCACCCAAATGGCCCAGTCTATGTATACAGCCCATATTTTTTTTCCTATTGATGTCACGTCCTGAGCATATGGAGGTGGAGTTGACGTGGGTGTAGTGTGGTTCTGTCTAACGAGGAGCAAAGCAGGTCACTCTGCACGGATCCGAAGAAATAGATTCATAGATTCATAGATTCTAGGACTGGAAGGGACCTCGAGAGGTCATCGAGTCCAGTCCCCTGCCCACATGGCAGGACCAAATACTGTCTAGACCATCCCTGATAGACATTTATCTAATGAAAGGGACAGTTCAGGATCGCCTGGCTAGCTGGGTCTGTCGTTTCAAAGTCTGCCTCTTGCAGAGAAACAAGGAGGGTGAGGTAATAACTTTTATTGGCCCAGCTTCTGTTGGTGGAAAGAGACCAGCTTGCAAACTACACAGAGCGCTTCTTCAGGGCAGAGTCTCACGCAAGGTGGAACGGATTGTTTAGCATAAGTAGTTAACGTGTTCAAACCCCTCTGCAGTCAGAGGACAAAAAGGAGGGGGGGGAGGGGCTAGTGGGTTACAGACTGTTCTAATAAGCCGTAAATCCAGTGTCTTTTTTAAGACCATGATTTTTAGTGTCTAGCAAAGGCTTGAATTTAAGCTCCCAGGCTCATCTTTCGAAGGTGCTGTGCGGGTTTCCTTTGAGGATGAGGACGGAGAGTGTTCAGATGTGGAGGGATTGTTCTGTGAAAAGTGTTTGCCCCCGGGTGAGATGGAGCTTTTGCCTTTGATCGTTTTTCTGTGTGAGTTCATTCGAGAGCGTAATGATGGTCTGGTTTCACCCACCCAGTTGTTATTGGGGCATTTAGCCCACTGGCTGAGGTACAGCACATGTTGTGATAGGCATGTGTAGGGATTTTTAAAGGCCTGTTTAGGGGGTATCGATCATGGTAGCAGTGGAAGAATGGCTGCAGATTTTGCGTCTGTTGTTCTGGCAGGATCTGGTGCTGCTTTGAGTTGCTGAGTTCTGGTCTGTGGGGAGCTTGCTTCTGAGGGTGAGGTTGGGAGACTGTTTGAAGGCCAGAAGAGGGGGATTGGGAAAGATCTCTTTCAGGATGTGGTCCCCGTTGAGTATGGGTTGTAACTGTTTAATGATACCCTGTATGGGTTCCAGTGTGGGGTGGTAGAGACGGTCTCTCAAGCTTACACAGAGCTGTTCTTCAGATCACTTCTCTGGGTAGCTCGAAAGCTGGTCTCTTTCCCTGACAGAAGTTGGGCCAATAAAAGCCATTACCTCACCCACCTGGTCTCTCTCGTATCCTGGG
This sequence comes from Terrapene triunguis, assembly GCF_002925995.2. NCBI lineage: Eukaryota > Metazoa > Chordata > Testudines > Emydidae > Terrapene > Terrapene triunguis. The sequence goes on along the minus strand of NW_020664462.1, from coordinate 2,888,019 downwards.
ACCAGCATGCCTACAACAACACTGCAAACAAAAATTTATATTAGTATTCTTTTTCTCTGCTGGCGGAGGGTGGCGATTATAAGACTGTTGTGACAGGATCTCCAGGGTGCAACTTGGGGCTGTGGGACCTCTGTGCCCCTGAACTCTCTCCAGTCTGGGCTGTCTCTCACAATGCCTTGCTAGTGACCAGCAGCAAACCCCTCCAGGTGCTGTTATCACTCAGCACAACCACATATGGAGCCCCACACCCAGCTCGATTGCATGAATGCTCCCAGAGCCACTCATGAATCGCACAGGGAAAGGCACCGGAGCCAAATCCCCCCAGCTCCCAGCCTTGTACCACAGGAATATACCGTCTTGCCCTGCTCAAAGCTGGGCAATGCAAATGTATTAATTGGTTCACCACTTCATCGGTGGAAAGTGGACATACACCAGCCTTTGCAGACCTGAGCAGATTACCAAACACTCCAGGCAAAGTCACTGGTAAAGATAAACAGTTAAATGTATTGAGTACAAAAGATAGATTTTAAGTGATTATAAGTCATAGGCAAAAAGTCAGAGTTCGTTACCCAAAGAAAAGAAAATATAAACACGCAGTCTAAACTCTCAACCCTATTAGACTGGGCAATTTCTAGATTAAGCAGTTTTTCTTATTCCACTGGATAACGGAGTTCATAGGACACAATTTCACCCTTGAAATCTGGGCCAGTCTCCTCTGCTTAAGTCTTCTCAGTGTCCTTGTTGCTTGCGGCATGGTTGGGGGCAGGAGAAAGACGACGCATGGGGCCCCTGTGTTCTGTTTTATACCCTCAATCCCATGTGCTTGGGGAATACACATCCAGGCATGTCTGGGGGGCATTACTGAGTCTCCAGGCAAGCTTGGGCAATTCCCCTGGTGTGGCCCCATGCAGGTGAGTCATTGCATTGTAGCTCCCTTGCTGGACAATGGCTGTTGATGGGTTGTTTGACACCCTGCCTGGGCGTTGGCTACTTTCCTTGCTGTTGCCTCTGGGGAGCGAATATCTGGCTGATTCCCCCACTTACAGCATGTTTTAGTAACAACCATATAACACGATTCTCATAACTTCATAATCAGTAATGATATACCTATACGGATAGAGAAATGACTTTCAGCAGATCAGAACCTTTCCCCTGATACCTCACACGGCCTGCTTTATATGCAAGATCACAATTATATATAAATGAGAAACATGGGGGTTACAGGGTGCTCCCCCAAGGTACAGAATGTCACAATGTCAATATAGCCCTCCAGTCTTTCACACCCTCCATTGAGTCTGCAGAACTGGTAATAGTAACGCCTCCTTCGACTGGTTCTCTAAGTATAGTGGTCAGGCAGATGGATTCTGCCAAGACAGACTCGTCATCTCTACAAAGAGAGTCGTGTTTTCTATTATTATTTTTTCCCCACTGGGAGAACAGCATTTTTGTGTCATCGGTAACAGCTGCACTTAACCAGCAATCATCCGCCGAGGTTGTTGGGAGATTTAGAGAGAGACAGATGGACAAACATAGCCAATGGGAACCAAACACTAGAAAGTGTTGGAAAAACCTCCCTGTCTCTCTCTCTTTAGATAGGTATTTGTTTCGGTTCTCTGTCTTCTCATTTTAGCTACCGTGGGCTAATTATATGGCTGGCCAAAGCAGCATACAGAGGAGGGTGGAGAAGATTTGCGTCTCTTTCCCTTGCCCTGGATGATACAAATTGGATTATTTCACTTAGAGCAGCGAAGCACCTGATCTTTTTGAAATTAGCAAAGCGTGCTAAAACAATCAATGCAAGGAGGATTAACAGCTCCTAACTGTCCAGTGAAGCAATTGCTTCAGCATTGTTTCAAAGGGGAATCTGAGTGCTGGTGAAAGGTGCTGGATTGACAGCCCGGAGACTGATGCCCTCTGTTTAGTTGCAGATCAGGTAGTGGGCTGCCACTGGCTGCAGATAAAGTTTCCCCACATGTCCCACTAATGTGCCGGGAGCGGCCAACTCGGGATGAGGACAGATCTCTTGGGAGAGGGCAGATCCGCGACGGAGCGTGTAGACCCCACGCTGCTGCGGAAGAGGCCAGAGAGGCCCTGTGTGCTGGGCTTGCCCCACCTCTCCGGCCCTGTCAATCCCATATGGTAGGGAGGAAGCCTTTAAAAAGGAGGAAACTGCAGTGAGCTGTGGGGAGAGCGATCACCCCAATCAGGAAACGGCTGGAACGACTCCTGCAGCTGCAGGGAGGACTCCCATCCAGGAGATCCCCAACCCTACGGGAAGTGTGGCCAACTCCCAGGGTGAGCCCAAGGCATCTACCCTGCTGGAAGGACGCCTAGAAAATCGCGACACAGACCGCCATGAAATAAGAATGTATTGCTGTCTTTCCCCTTTGAGTTGGCTCCAGGAAGACGTTGTTCTCGGATGCGTTGGGACGTTTATTTTCCTTTTGATCCCCCATCGGAAGAGATGTAAGAAGGTCTGCAAAGGGCGGCGTCCCATATTCAAGGAGCTTGAAATTGACTCTAAGCCACCCTATGTCGATAACTGGGCTTGGCCAGGGACTCCCGCCATCTGGGAGAAAAACCTAGGGGAACTCTTTGACAGGCCCATAGGAAGAAGGGATCCTGGGAGTTTGGCAAGTGAGAGGAGGGAGCTTCTTAAAGAGGTGTCCTAGTGGCATGATCATGGAGGTCCGAAGGGATTTCGGGGAGCCCTCTGGGGCTGTGCTGAAAGCTGCCCCGACTCAGTGAACTTGTGTCTCTTTATGCTAATGCTCTGTCTTTAAGAGCTGAGATAACCCTTCATTCAGCCGGTGGCCATAAAGGAGCCGCACAGGAGCTGAACGCAGGATCTGTGTGTCTCTAGTCACAGGCAGCCTGCTCACTCCAGCCCCACGGGCTGAGAGATCTCTGGCTTCCAGCCCGAGCACCCTGGCCATCCGGCTCCGTTTTGTTTACTTTCCATCTGGTGTTTCAAGGAACTCGGGGAGTCAGATTCACAGCCCAGCCGGCGCTAGTCCCTCGATGCACCCAGTGTGGTCAGAGAACCTGGGCTCTGCCTGGTGCAATTTGGTTGTTTCATCGTTAACGGCGAGACAGACCCATCTCTGAGGTCCCGCAACCTCGTGTCAGGATGTGCGTGGCTAGCACGTCGGATGCTTTCACTTGACCCCGGGTGCTGGTCGTACCTGGGGCACTCTCACTTCCACGCTGGTGCCCATCCGTAGCACCTTGGATATGGGCACTTTCCCTTTCACGCTAGCATGCATCGGTAGCAACTCCAGCACTGATGCATTCACCCTGGCACACGTCAGTCTCGCCCTGGAGACAGGCATGTTCACTTTCGCCCAGCGGGGTGGCAGCAGTAGGTAGCATATGATCACTTTCAGTTTCGCCTAGGAGAGTAGCAATGGCACCTGGCACATGATCACTTTCAAATGTGGGCCTGTTGACAGCAACGCAGGGATCTTCCACCCAGTAACCAAACGCAAATGGGCCTTGTGTCCCGCCAGATTCCCTCCTCTGCAAACGCTGTTATCCCAGGCCCGGCTTCTTTAGGAAGGACAAACCCTCCCTAAAAAAACCCCTGAAGCCGTGGGGAAGGGAAACAGTGCGGACCAGCATCATGGGTTCAGTTCTGCCTGGCAACACCATCTCAGCAACGTGGTCCATCAGAGGGCATAACCATATCCCAGCCAACCCTGTCTTCATCCATAGCCGCTTGTTTATAACGTGGTGGCTTCTCTGCTCCCAAGGAAATCGGAGTCCCATGCCAGGCACGATGGGAAAAGAGGAGAGCGTGCCAGGGCTGCTTTATCCAAACCGCATTGTTTAAAGCAAAGTTGTTTTCCAGCCCGGAGCTTTGGAGCTCCTTGGTATCTTCTCGACAATGGCATGATTTGTATGGCCTGCGAAGTGGCTGAACTAGAGGTACTAATACACAGGTGTTACAGATTTCACAGCCACACTTCATATTCCAGTGCTGGTTGTATACGGTTAATACATGATGAATAGATGTTTTAATAAATGGTTAATCAATTCAGTCCAACAGCTCAATACATGTCATAGGGCCACCATAGCACCTTCTAATGATGTGCTGATGGTCTATAACACATGCCTCTTGTGTCTGGAACATGCTGAGAACATCTATTGGTCATAGGAGAGGCAGTGTGGCCCAGTGGAATGAGAGTGGGACTCAGGAGACCTGGGTTCTATTCCCAGTTCTGTCACTGGCCTGTTGGGTGACCCTGGACAAGTCACTTCCCCGCTCCAGGCCTCAGTTTGCTCAACTGTAAAATGGGGATAATGATACTGACTGTCTTTTCAAAGTGCTTTGAGATCTATGGAGGGAAAGAGCTGTATGGGGATGTTGTGAAGGCCAAAAGTATAACTGAGTTCAAAAAAGAATGAGATAAGTTCATGGAGGACAGGACAGACTATTAGCCAAGATGGTCAGGGACACAACCCCATGCTTTGGGTGTCTCTAAATCTCTGACTGCTGGATGATGGGACTGGACCACAGAAGATCACTTGATAAATTGCGTCTGAAGCATCTGACACTGGCCACTGTCAGAAGACAGGATACTGGGCTAGTATGGACATTGGTCTGACCCAGTGTGGCTGTTCTTATGCGCTATTATTATTTATTAAGCATGTATATGTAACCCTTCTGCCCATCTAGTTGGCAGCAACAAGGGCCGGGTTCTGTATCTAGGGGTTCCGTTTCAATAACACAATGCAAAACCGGCTCGAGCCCCCACCCAGTGACCTGGGACAATTACATACCACCCCCCTGGGTACCTCTAAGAGGCAATACTTCCCCTCTCGCAAGCACAGAGTCTGAGTGTAGCAGAAAATGTTTAATAACCTGAGGTAAACGACATCAGCATAAAATTGGAAAAACACCACAAACAGGATTCATAACACAAACCATGAGCAAAACCCACCCCAGCAAATTGGGCTGTGTCCTTTCCCTTTGGTTCTTGAATCCAGCAACCCAAAAATCACCCAGAGTCCCCAAAGTCCAACACCCCCAAAGTCTCTTGGGTCCAGCAACCACCCAAAGTCCCAAAAGTCCAACAACCCCCAAAGTCTCTGTCCCTGATCCGTGCAGCCCCAGAGTAAAAGGGGGGGGCACGCAGGGTGTTAAGGGGCACCTTACGTGATCCGAGGCTGGCCAGCCGTCTGTTTCTCCGTGGGGGTTCCGCCACAGCCTTTACCACGAGCCAGTCCACTTTCCTGCCATCCCACGAACTGCTCCGCTCTACAAGCCACTCCGCTCCGCTCCGCTCACCGACCTGTGAGCCGTTCCAGCCGTCCCCGCAAACAGCTCCGCTCGCCGTTCCTTGGGCCACTCCAACCGGCCCCGCAAGTCTCCACGCCGCTCGCTGCTCCTCCAGTCGTCCCCACAAATTGCTCCGTCAGCTGCTGAGCAATATAGCTTCAGGCTCCCCCACTAGTTAACACAGCACTCAGTGATCTCAGCTCTTAATAACATCAGCTCTTTTGTGATTTCAGCTCTTAGCGCTTTCAGCTCATAGTACATAGTAGGGGAGCCCCAGTGCTGGTGCACCATTGGCCCAAAGTGAATTCAGCTCAGCAGCCTGTAACTAGACTCCTACGGGAATCAAAGTTAGCTCTGACATTCAACAGTGGAGAGAGGAGGTGGTGCAATTGGTGTTTCAAACCCTCAGAGGGGGCCCACCCCATCAGGTACAAATACCTGTCCCCATCCTCTCTCAATTCACTGGGTTTTGTAACCCATGCCCCTTGTCAAGCAAGTGCTACTTAGGTAACGGTGAAGGACTCACTCAGTCCTTCTGTCATACAACAGTTCCACTGGCCTTGATTCACAGAATCAGGGTAACAAAACTTTATTCTTCCTGCCCCAATAATAGAGAAACTGGGGATCCCACACCAGCCAAAGTAACCACTTTCAGTTGCTGTGTTTCCTGCCAGGCGAGTGGGTGTGCCTATGCAAATAAGATCAGCCCCTGGAGTTCTTTTCCACACTCGCCGTAATTCACCACCAGATGTCAGGGTAGAGCTCATCCTGACTCTGCTTACATATAAATGGAACCTTAATAGCCCATGTAACTGATTTAATCATTGCTATTTGTATACTAAAGTTTCAACTGAGTGTCTCAAAGTACTTAACAAGTGCTAGCGAATTAAGCCTTGCCCCTGCGAAGAGGGACTGTCTCCCCATTTGACAGATCAGGGGACTGACGCGCAAGGGGCCAAAATGTTCAAACTTAGGCACCTAAAACCAGACACTTGGGGGGCCAGATCCCCAGCTAATGTCAATCACTGTAGCTTCATGGAAAGCAGTGGAGTTATGCTAGTTTATACCAAACTGGGGGACTGGTTCCTAAATCCCTATGTAGCAGATGGTCTGATCTGGAAGGTGCCAAGTATGCACAACTCCTATCCAAATCCATGGGGCAAGAGGGGTCTCAGGACTGTGGGGGAGAGAGGCAGTTCCTGACTCCCATGGACTGTCCGTGGGAGTTGGGCAATTAGCTGCTGTTTGAAAATGTCCCCCGGGGCCAATTAAGTATCTTTTTTTTTTTTAATATTAAAAAAATGGCTAGGAACAGTGACAGCATTTCACTGGCATGGGTTGGCATTTGTGGCAGTCAAAGGCAGTCCTCACTAGTTTTAAGCATGTAATTAACGACCTCTGAATCAGCAGCTTTAACTGAGTCTGTAGATATATGGGCCAGGAAACCCTTATTGAGCTCACCCTTTATCATAACCATCCCGTCTTACACAACTCCTTAAAGACGGTTGGATCCATTTCCTCTTCTTGACCGATCCCTTGGAGAGCTGTCTAAGGGCGTGGCCAGGTGGAATCATTCCTCCACTCTGGGCTCCTAGAGCTGAATATCTCACAGGCGGATATAAGGGGATCCTGGCCTAAATTCACACCCGCGACTTGTGATTGTAGGGCCTTGGACTGAGGCACCTCGAAGGGGCCTGCTTCAGAAAGCACCGAGCACCTGCTCTTTGAGAATCAGGCCTCTTCACGGCAACTGCAGTTGGGCATCCTAAAAATGGAGACCTCCTGGAACACTAGTCATGCCCTCCCATCTATCCCGCACCAGATGCTCCAGATGCCTGCTCTTGGCGTTCCATTGGAAGACAGGGCACAATGGGCGGTGATGTTTAGTGGCTTGGTGTCTCTTCGTTGTGACCGGTGTTATGCACCGTACAGGAGCATAAAGCAATGTGAGACATCCTCAGACTCCCACGTGGCGGCTCGCAGGGCGGTAGGGAAAGCGGCCTCAGCAAAGCAGCTACTCCAGGTGGGCAGAGCCTTGATCCACCGCTCCCCATGCACTGCCCGGGCGTTGGGCTCATGCAGGTTACCTCCTGCAAGAGAAGAGACCTGACCGTGGCTTTGGCACTGGCTGCACCAGCGTGGCTTGGCGCTGGGTGGTAGGAAACTGCTGCAGAAGGAATGGCTCCCAGGCCGGGCAGGAGAGGCAGGGTCCAGACTGGAAGAACATAACATAAGAACATAAGAAGGGCCGTACCATGTCAGACCAAAGATCCATCTAGCCCAGTATCCTGTCTACCGACAGTGGCCAATGCCAGGGGCCCCAGAGGGAGTGGACCAACAGGCAATGATCAAGTGATCTCTCTCCTGCCGTCCATCTCCATCCTCTGACAGACAGAGGCTAGGGACACCCTTCCTTACCCATCCTGGCTAATAGCCATTAATGGACTTAACCACCATGAATTTATCCAGTTCTCTTTTAAACGCTGTTCTAGTCCTAGCCTTCACAACCTCCTCAGGTAAGGAGTTCCACAAGTTGACTGTGCGCTGCGTGAAGAAGAACTTCCTTGTATTTGTTTTAAACCTGCTGCCTATTAATTTCATTTGGTGGCCCCTAGTTCTTGTATTATGGGAATAAGTAAATAACTTTTCCTTATCCACTTTCTCCACATCACTCATGATTTTATATACCTCTATCATATCCCCCCTTAGTCTCCTCTTTTCCAAGCTGAAGAGTCCTAGCCTCTTTAATCTCTCCTCATATGGGACCCGTTCCAAACCCCTAATCATTTTAGTTGCCCTTTTCTGAACCTTTTCTAGTGCCAGTATATCTTTTTTGAGACGAGGAGACCACATCTGTACGCAGTATTCGAGATGTGGGCGTACCATGGATTTACATAAGGGCAATAATATATTCTCAGTCTTATTCTCTATCCTCTTTTTAATGATCCCTAACATCCTGTTTGCTTTTTTGACCGCCTCTGCACACTGCACGGACATCTTCAGAGAACTATCCACGATGACTCCAAGATCTTTTTCCTGACTTGTTGTAGTTAAATTAGCCCCCATCATATTGTATGTATAGTTGGGGTTATTTTTTCCAATGTGCATTACTTTACATTTATCCACATTAAATTTCATTTGCCATTTTGTTGCCCAATCACTTAGTTTTGTGAGATCTTTTTGAAGTTCATCACAGTCTGCTTTGGTCTTAACTATCTTGAGCAGTTTAGTATCATCTGCAAACTTTGCCACCTCACTGTTTACCCCTTTCTCCAGATCATTTATAAATAAGTTGAATAGGATTGGTCCGAGGACTGACCCTTGGGGAACACCACTAGTTACCTCTCTCCATTCTGAGAATTTACCATTAATTCCTACCCTTTATTCCCTGTCTTTTAACCAGTTCTCAATCCATGAAAGGACCTTCCCTTTTATCCCATGACAACTTACTTTACTTAAGAGCCTTTGGTGAGGGACCTTGTCAAAGGCTTTTTGGAAATCTGAGTACAAAAGCTGGCTCAAGGAGGAGCAGTGTCAGCTGACAACAAGGAAAGAGCCCTGACTTTCTCCTGGGAGGATGTCCCCAAGATACAGCCATGCCTGGCACAGCTAAGTGGAGGGAAGATCTCACGGGTAGAACCATGCCCATCCTCTCTTGCCAGAGGACAGAGCCCAGGTACAGGGCTACATTAGAGCTCACTTGCTGGAAAGAAGATCAGGCATTGGCAGGAGCCAGTGGAGGCAGCGGCAGGGGGGCAGGTAGAGATGGGGCCAGGGCGTGCCGCAATTCCACATCTCCCCCTCCTGGGATAACACACAGCAGGATGCGTTGCTGCTGGGGGAAGTGGACAGGAGCCCATCAAAGCCAGCAGCCTGGGATCTGCCCCATTTGAATGCACACCCAAATGCCCTCCGGACTTTGCTATTCCGCCTTGGAAGACAGTCGTCTGGGTGATGCCAAGGTACCCAATCCCCTCTCCATGCGGGCACTGGCTGAGGCAGGCTTGCTTTGGCCGTGCCTGCAGCAGTGTACTAATTAGGTGTGGCCAAGGCAGAGTTTCATTTGAAACAAGCGCACCAGTGTGGCCAGGGGAACACAATGTTTCCCCTACCCACCCGATCTCCATCCTGCCATCACCACCCAGCTCTTAGGCAAGGGAGGAGAGCAACGTCTGTTTTGTGAAGACAAACATGGCATGGCCCGGGGTGCAAGAACATAACCATGGATGTGAAACTGCTTTCGTGGCCAAATAAATGCCAGATCAAATGCCACAATGCGAGCCACTGCTTCTCGAGCTCTGGGCTGGGATCTACCATCCTTGAGAGCTGGCCTTTCCCAGACCATTGCCCTTTGATCACAATATCTGAGGCTTTTCTGAAAGCTCCAGCTCCTGGAGTCAGGTGATTAGGTGAGACTCTTGGCTTTTATTTTGAAAAAAGGCTAAGTTTGTAGCCATGATGATTATGGAGAAGAGCTTGAAAACACAAAGGCACAAACCAGGAGGCAACTAAACAGAACCTCACGTTTATTATTTTTAAAACCCTGGTGATTCTTTTAAACCAGTCTCGTGATTTGGAGGGACACGACTCGTGAGTGTCAGGTGGCTGGGGTTAGCGACGCTAAGCTGATCTGTTAAAGGCGTGTTCTGAGTCGGATAGAGCGAGCACCAGGGAAAGAGCCTAGTGTATTGTACAGAGGGGAAGGATGGCCTAGTGGGTAGCAAACTGAACTGGGACTTGGGCTAGGCTGTGAATAGGAGGGTGGGGGGCCTCAAAATCTGTCCCCATTACAGGAACGCCGGTCCTTGCACTCCCCGAGCACAAGGACTGCGGCAAGCTAGTTATGGGATGGGGAGGAGCAAAGGATGGGGATGCACCAGCCTCTCCCCAAGTGCACTGTGCCCTTTCATAGGCCATGCTGAGCAGGGTCCTGCGAGCATCTGGCTTAAATCAGTGAGGGTGGTTCTGGGAGCTGCCTCTGGGGCAGTGTATCCCCGCCTCCCACCGCCACGTTTCAGCACTCAGTTAGGGGACTGTATTCTGCCCGGCAAGGGAACAGCTCCCATGATCCAACAGGTCTCTTCCTACATGTCTGTGAGCCTAGCAATCTGTTTTCCCATGATGCCTCTGTGTTACCTGAACTTCATTTTGTTTCCTATGCTTGCAAGTGTGTGCACATGTTTATGCGTGTGTGTGTGTGTGTATGTGCGTGTGTGTGTGTGTGCGCGCATGCATGCATGTGTGTTCGGCACCTTTGTGTCACCATCATTTCAAAGGAGGGCCCCACATGCTTAAACAGAAAAATTAACCATGCGCTTTAGAACATCTACTGGCCAATCAGAAGGTCCCTTTCGGTAGCACACTCAGAGCTGCTACAATGCAGCCATTGTTTGATGGGGACGTGGGTGTTTCCACTTAAAATTCTGAATGGGGAAGGAGAAAGGATTTTGGTCTGCTTGCCTGGCGTAGTAGTTCTTCGCCACCACGATCCCGTCTTGGAGCACAAGCCATTGCGGTGGATGCAAGCACATGTTTCAGCACAGCCAGCATACCCAGCTTCCTTGGGGGAGAAGCAAGTTAAGCCCCGTATTGCTTGCCTCCTGCAACCACTGCTTGAAAAACAAAAAAAGAACATTGGCAAGCCCAGCACTCCGCCGGAGGAAACCACAAGGACATGTTCCCAGGGCTGGGTATTCTGATGCAATAGGGCTTGAGGTTAGCATTCTAGTGTGGCATTTCTAGCCCCAGATCAAAATCAGAACTGTCATTCTGAGCCCAGCGTTACTAATGTTAATGAAACTCCGGGGCGGGGGAGGGAGGAGGAAGAAAAATGCTGAATTGGTTGGTTTCTTCCTGAGTTTATTTCTCTGTTCCGAAGACGAAATGATGATCTGTCATGTTGGTAGATGTTTTAACCCTGCTAAAGCTGATATTCAAACCTGCGACAGATCTGTTCCTTCCTTGGGAGAATGGAGACTCCCTGCAAGAGAAGGTTCCTTGAAGCTGTGACTTAGAAATTGGAGGTGAAAAAGACCTCTTAAGTATCTAGTCTGTACCCTTAATGCAAGATTGATCTCTAGAGATTGATGCAGTCTAAAGCAAGGAGGCCTTTCTGATGAGACTTTGCAAACCAAAGTCTTGCATGGACAATAACGATCCTTAGGCACTTCTGGAAGAACAGGTGCTTTCTCTTAGCATCCCTAGGCCAAATTTCTCCTCCATGCATCTTTGTGTTATGTGCTGATGCCCTCCACCCCAGAGCTGGTTGCATGTCAGTGGTGCTGCATATCCTGTGGGCTAAATCCTACACGTCCTTAGTCAGGCAAAAATCATAATGAAATCAATGGGAGTTTTGCCTGAGTAAGAGCCAACAAAGGACGTCAGGATTTGTCCAACAGTTTTCAATCCACTTTGGGATCTTTGGGGCTGAAAGATGCTGCATAAGTCCAGTTTGACACACCCACATAAATCATGACTCTCCTGCAAAATTCACAGTAACTTTAGTTCACTAGGAAATAGGTGTAGCACTTTGCATGCTGTCCATGTACTCAGAAGACCCCATGATATCCTGTTCCCATAAGCTCTCACTGCTTCTTTGACCTTTGTGTTTCTGTTCTCAGCAGACAAAAGAGCCTGAATCTTTATGCTGCTAGTATGGTTGGGTTACAGTAAAGCAGAATTCATTCTAATTTAGTACTGTTTTTCCCCCTCATCATTTGTGCTGCAGGAGGTCTTTTATCGCCTCTATTTGATTTATACTGTTGGATACTCCATCTCTCTGGGATCCCTGACAGTTGCTGTCCTTATCTTGGGATACTTCAGGTAGGCGGCTCTGTTTTTCCTTTTGGGGGGGGGGTGTATCAGTTTAATCACACAGGTCACCTGGAGTGGACGGGAGGAGACGTAGGTTTTTGTCAATAACAAAGCTCCTCCTTTTGTGTGTGTGTTTCATCTATCAGACACAGGGGTTGTTCTAATATTTACTGGTTGGGTTGTGTGTGGTGCCATTCAAACAAACCTCTTGGGGTTGGGTAGAACCCCCCCAAATCCTGATGTAATCACAGCAGGCAGACAGAGCTCAAGACCCAGTGCCTCTGTCTGTGAAAGGTATACGAGCTGAATGGAGCACATGGAAGCAATGGCGCTGATTCTTTGGTCCCCTTGTGGTGCACAGGAAGCAGAAATAGACTGTAAGCACCAAGGTAGGGATTGTCCCAGCAGGGGGGGCCACAGAGCTGGATCCTACACCTTGTCCCTGCCAGGAGAGGCCATAGCCGTTTTGCTCATGGGGCGGAGCGAAACAAAGTGGCTGGCTAATTATTGGAGCAACACTGGCCAATCACAGAGAGCAAAAACAAATAATTAAATCAAGCTGAGTAGCACAGCAGTCCGGCGCGCCTTAGAAGCCTTACCTGCCCCTGGAATTGGCCCATCTTCCTGCAACCTCACCTGGGCAAGGAAACTGCACCATCCCCAGCCTTTGAGGAGCACAGCCAGCTGGTATAATTTAGAGCAGCCAACAGACTGCTGTAACCTGCACCCAGAGCGGGCACTGGGCAGGGAACCCAGAAATCCCGAGTACTGATTCTGGGCCACCCCTTGGGCTGTCACCAGGGCAGGCTTCAGGCACCAGCCGAGCAAGCTGGTGCTTGGGGCGGCAGATTGTAAGGGGCGGCATTTCGCCCAATCCTAGGGCGGCACGGCCGCCTTTTTTTTTTTGGTTCACTGCTCCGGCTGCCCTGTAGGGGGCGGCAGCGCGGAGGAGGGGAGCACCCTGCTGGAAGCGGGCTGCGCGCTCCGTCTGCCCCAGCCGGTGCCAGGTCTGCAGCAAGCCCGGCAGCCCGCGTCCTTCCCTCCCCGCTGACCTTCAATTCACCTGCAGGCGGGAGCGGCGTGGAGCCCTCCCGGCAGGCGGTGTGGCGGGAGGGGCCGAGTGGCAAGCGCCCCGGCTGAAGGAAGCCCTGGCCACTTGTGGATCCTCCCCTTAGTCTGGGGGGGGGACCCTTTAGCTTACGCCCGCCCACTTCCTGGACCCCAATAGGTAAAAAACAAAAAAACAAAAAAACACTACACAACAGGAAGGGAAGTAGAATATTAGATCTAATTGACGCTGAAGAGGGAATCTAGCCAGATAGGATGTAATTATTAACACAGGGACAAACAACCCTGTGCCACAAATGACCACAATTCTCTTGGGCCTTAATTTTACATCTTACCTGCAGGGTATATAATTGAGTGTGACATCTCAGGGACCTTTAAACCCATCCCCCATACTTTAGTCTTGCTATCCCACCCGACTGCAAGGTCAGCTGCCTCGGTGGCTTTTGTTCAGCCTCCAACCAGTCCCCTGGGTTACCCCAGGGGTGAATTTGCACTGCAATGGGACTGTGGCTGTAGCTTTGGGTCACTGCAGGGGCACGGCATTCCTGAGAGAAGAGGTGTGCTGGGGTATCAGCACTGTGCAGAATCATTCGACCCCACGGTGCCATTAGGAAGCACAGCTGAGCTTGACTAGGCCCAGTTGGATGTCTAAACCGTTCCAATCCTGTGTCTTCCCTCCCCACTTCCAGGCGTTTGCACTGCACAAGGAACTACATCCACATGCACCTGTTTGTCTCCTTCATGCTGAGAGCGGTCAGCATCTTTGTGAAGGACGCGGTCCTGTACTCCGGGTCGGCTCTGGAGGAGATGGAGCATCTGTCTGAAGAAGACCTCATGTCCATTACCGAGGCCCCTCCAGCGGATAAGTCGCAGTTTGTGAGTACTGCTGTATGGCCGGTTATGTCTAACCTCTCCCTCTTGTGTGGCTCACTCTGGGTACGCTGGTGATCTGGGGCCTTATCCACTTCCTGCCTTTTCCCCAATGGGAGACTGAGACATCTGACCCCTCTTCCCCACCTAGTAAACCACAACGTCTTCCACATCCCCTCTTACACCTTCCCTTGAACCCAGCCCACGCTCTATACGCAATGACCCAAGAGAACCATCTGATCTGCTTGACCAATGCAAGTTCTTCACCCCCAGTCATCCTGGGTAACATCAGAGCTAGGATTTGGGGCCATTCCCAGCACCGTTATGTGGAAAGATGGGCACCTCCTCTTTAAAGAACAATGCCAGGGCCCCGTTGTACAAAAGGTACGTTTACACAGCCCACGGAAGTGAGCCTGAGAGCCCAGGTTGACAGACTTGGGCTTGTAGGGCTCATGCTACTGAGCCATAGAGGTGTTGCAGCTCTGGCTACCGCTCGGGGCTCTGCAGCCTCGGGAGACGGTGGGTTTCAGAGGCTGAACTCCAGTCTGAGATGCAACTTAAAAGTGCTGTCTCGCACCGTAGCACGTGCCCAGGTCTGTCTGGGCTTAGAGGTTTGCTGCTGTGGGCTGCCACAGGATGTGTCAATATACTCTTAGTGGCTGGGGAGAGACTCCCTTTTTGAACAATATCTGTGCCTCCGTTCTACCAGATATGTCAGCACATAAGTTTCCCAACATGTCATTCTTCCACCAGAGTACATCACAAAATGATTTTCCGCTCGGCAGCTCGTCTCGGTACAAACCATGCAGACATCACTCAGCGGCCGTTTCTAGGCCATCTGACACTCCTGTGGCAGAGACTTGGAGACAGTTTCCATTGTCACCTCTACGTGTTGACTTTCACTGTAATTGGCTGTCCCCATTGTCATTTATTACTGTTATGTATTGATATGTTTCTGGTAGAACCCACAGTGTGCTAAGGTCAGGCATAGCTCAGTGGTTTGAGCATTGGCTTGCTAAACCCAGGGTTGTGAGTTCAATCCCTGAGGGGGCATTTTAGGGATCTGGGGCAAAAATCTGTTTGGAGATTGGACCTGCTTTGAGCAGGGGGTTGGACTAGATGACCTCCTGATGTCCCTTCCAACCCGGGTCTGAGGGTTTTGCTAGATCCTCGCCTAGTGGAAGTTGGTGGAACTGTGCCAATTTATATGTAGGAACTGGCCCTGAAATGGCAAACTGGGTTATTCCTGTGGCCACATATCTGCCAGTTTGAAAAGCGCTTCCCTCGTTCCCCGGATGTGTTCTGAATTTTGAAACGTTAGAGGGCTATTTCAGAACTAGTAATGCCACTTCACACATTAG
Organism: Terrapene triunguis; assembly: GCF_002925995.2. NCBI lineage: Eukaryota > Metazoa > Chordata > Testudines > Emydidae > Terrapene > Terrapene triunguis. The sequence goes on along the minus strand of NW_020664462.1, from coordinate 2,872,626 downwards.
CATAGCCTGGTGAATATCATGTGTGACGTGAAGAGCTGGGCCAAAAAATTGCAATTAATTTTTTTTGCACCAAAAAAAATGCTTTTTTTCGGGCCCCCAAACTATTTGCTAAAATCTGGTTGAATCTGACAAATGATTTTGGTTGGGGGGAAATTGTTGGAAGATTCCAAACATTTTAGCTTGACTTTTTGAATCAAAATCGCATTTCAATTTCAAATTTGGCCAGTTAAAACACACACATCCAATGGCTGAATCAAAACAATAGCCCTTCCCCCTCGCCGTCCCCCCAAATTGCTTTGAATTGTCTGAAACATTTTATGCTTCAATAACAACAACAAAAAGGCATTGGTTCAAATCAAACTGGATTTTTTTCCAGATTTTTCGGTTCAGCCCCTGAATGGACAAATCCGTTATTTTCTTAGCTTTAGTTACGTGTCCCCACTCTGCAGAGGATGTGGGTCTGTTACAGACCATGCCACTTTACCTCAAGCTTTAGTGACTCATGTTTAATTCAAAAAATCTTCAATTTGATTCCTTGTATTGGTCAAGATGTCGGCTATTGCATTAGCACCGCACTAGCCAACATCAACTAAAAGGAAAAAACACTCAGCGTTTGCAAAGAATGCATGTACTTTGCTGCATTCATAGAGAAATTTTGTGTAATAAATAACCAGAAAGAAATGATTTCTATTTCCTGAACTACAAAAGCAAATAAGTACCTAAAGGGTTTCGCAATGATTAATATATTACTTTATTTCCAAAGAAAGTGGGAGCTCCATAATTATTGCCTTGGGCTGTTAAAGTGTGGGTGAATGGTAATTTTCTAAGAATATAGAAAGTATCATTTGAATGGGATTTTAGAAAAAATTATCTTCTTTATATTTTTTTTTCACTCTTTGTCTTTAACAGAAAGACAGCTCTGCACACTGAAAATTCCTCTTTTTAGCCACCGAAAAGGGCATGAGCTAGGCAATTCTGTGCCAGTCATGCTGGGCTATATTCTTCACTTTAGAATATTCTCTGAGCAAGAGGCAGTGTCTATATGCACTGCCCCAGGAGGACATGTTTTAAGTAGAGCAGGTTGGAAAATGGATTGTCCATCCTGCAAAAAATTTCGAGATGCGGGGGGGGGAAAGGCTTCCCAAATTGGGACAAAAAGCCAAAATTTGGACATTTTCACAAAACAGAAGTCCCCAGAAAGGTTCATTGTAGGTCAATCAAAATGTTTGGTTTCAATTTCCAAAATTTTTAATTTTAAAAACCATAAAATAGAGCACATTTTGAACTAAAAGTCCCTTTGAAAAGAGAAATGGAAACGTTCTGGTCGGAAAATGTCAAAACGAGACATTCTGTCATTTTCAAAATGATTTTTTCCAAACGTTTTCATTATGAAATGTCATTGTCATGGATTCAAGTTTGTGTAAAAAAAAAATCAATTTAACCAAAATGGCATTTTTTGACAGAAAAATGTTTTGATGAGTTTTTGACCAGTCATAAGCTCAGTCGCCGGAGTCATTTTAAAAGGGACCGCACGAAGCCCTATAAAATCCACTGTCAGGAACAATCCTGCGTCAGCAGCGGGGTGGGACAGGGCAGAGGATGGGGTCAGCATTGCACGCACCGATTACTGCAATGTGGGATGTACATTGCGGTTAGGGTCGCCAACTTTCTAACTGCTGAAAACTAGACACCCTGCCGCTCCCCTGCCCCTTCCCTGAGACTCCGCCCCCGGTCCTGCCTCTTTCCCAGGCTCCACCCCCTGCTCACTACTCCCCCCTGTTGCTTGCGCCCCCCATCCTGGGACTCACCTGCCACCTGCAGAGCTGGGCTGGGAGGAGCTAACACAGTGCCTGCCTGCTTGCCCAATCGAGGCATGGAGGGGTGGGGGGATCCCTGGAGCAGAGGGCCAGGGTGGAGAAATTGGAGCACAGCGGGGCGGGCGTGGACAACAGGATTCTTTCACACACACACACACACACACACACACACACACACACACACACACAC
>NW_020664462.1:2819615-2870609 GCF_002925995.2 Terrapene triunguis | reverse complement strand
CACACACACACACACACACACACACACACACACACACACACACACACACACACCAACTTATCTGCCAGAGAGACTGGAGCCAGCCAAGAGCCAGCTAGCCACTTCTCTCCATGAGCAGCTGAGCAGAGAGCACCTCCGCCAGGCTCCAGCCGCAGCCGCTGCGCTTCCCGCCTCGTGGTGGCGGAGGCCAGTTACTGTGGGTACTTTCCGGTCGAAAACTGAACACCTGGCAACCCTACTTGCTGTGGTCATTCCCCTGTGCTTGGAATCCGGAATCATCACTCCATAGCTATGATGCCACGGATACCACTGTGCAGTAAGGCTGAGACAGCACTGATTTTTGTTAACGTTATATATCTAATTAAAGTGATCCCAGGGTTAAATCTGACTCAACTGACTTGCATATTGAGGGCTAGGTTTTCCCAGGCGTGGATGCAGCAGTGCGCACTGATTCAGCAAAGCACTGAAGTTCCGGGTGAAATTCTTCCTGTGTTATTCCGGAGGTCAGATTTGATCATCACAATAGCCCCTTCTGGCCTAAAAGTCGGAGAGTACAGCTGCCTACGTCCCACTGTCTTCATGGCCTTCAGCGTTTTGCGGCACGGTGATGGAATAAGAACTGAATCGGGGGGTCTCAGACTGTCCAAAGTTCCCAGTTTCCACAACTGGGGCTGGGTTTTCGAAAGCGCTCCGCTCCCCTTGTTCTAAGGCGAGTGGCTGAGCGCTTTGGAAAATCGCAGTTCTTTTGAGAATCTGGCCCTGCACCGGGGTGCCAAGCCCGTCTGTGTCTATCTGTGTAATCTGTGGCTGTACACCGGCTGGCTCTGGAGGTGTGATCTCTGCCTGTCCATTGCCGCTCACCCTGTGCTAAATGCAACCTGGATGGAAGTGGGCACAGCTCCCTTTGACTTCTAGCGAGCTGCATCTGACTGAGCCTGGCTCCAGCTGTGCATCGGCTCCCTCTAGGTGCAATGAGCTGATGCTCACCATGTGTGTAGTGAATGAGTGTTCCACCTACTGCCGGTGCAGTCTGTACCTTCAGCCTACAGCAGGGCACTTGCTGACTGTTATCTGTTGCACACCTGCTGCCTCAGGGTACCATCTAGGGCAGCTTCCTACCTGCCGCTCACTTGCAGGATGTGCTGGTGCTTGTTTACCATCTGTACAATGCTCCCCCGCCCATGCACCCTGTGTGTGCAAGGGGCCCCTGTCATATGAATCTATCTATGGGTTCCTGAGTCGCTGGCTGAATCAATGATCACCCGGAATGCTGACAGCCAGAGCCCGCACGTGCAGACAGCAACAGATGCTGGGTATAGAATCCCATTTTGATGAGTCGCTGGCATAGAAGAAAGAAGTGTCCGTAAAAGCAATGGGCTGGCGCTCGAAAATCCTGAGCAGCCCTAACCCCAGGGCTTTGAGTGCTCTTGGTGAGGCGCAAAGGCGAATGGTAAATCCCATGGGGCAGATCTCAGGACCTCTCTCCTCCAGCAAGTGCATTGCCGCCCGAAGTGGGGGCACCTGTTTCTCTTCTCACCCATGTTCTCCTGAGCTGTCAGGAGCTGAACACTAGGTCAGATCTGCCGTTACACTGGGATAAATCCATAGTAGCTCCATTGACGCCAGATCCAACCCACTATCTTAAAATGAGACCTTGCTCAGGACAACCCAATGGGACTAGCTACCCAACCATGTCAAATACCCCTTGGGTCTTCCACAGAGAGTTCATCTGAGATCAGATTTCATGAGCTGACTTCCTTCTCACAGTAAACCTTATGGGCCGGATCCTCGGCGGGTGTAAATCAGCATCGCTCCCCTCAGGTTAATGCAGTTACGCCATCTGAGGATCAAGCCCTATAAGATGTTCCTCCTTATTATTAGAATAGTGCCTAGAGGTCTCAACTGCTGTCACTTGATCCAGGTCCTGTACAAGCAGGTAGTATTGGTGTCTGCACTGAAGAGCTTACAGTCTAAAATGGAGGCAAAGTGCGTGGTAGAGGTGGGACTAGAACCCTTGGTCCCACTCCAGGGCTCTAGCCATAAACCCAAGCTACTGCCTGTAGAACACTCTCTGGAGAGCCCACTCCAACTTGCATGGTAGCCTTTTTCTTCTCCAGTTTGTTTTCAAGCTCTCGCTAACCCATAACTACCACTGCTTCAGGTTCACACCGCATTTTTAACCCCCCTTTCTCCCTCTGCCCTCACTCCAGATGGGCTGTAAGGTCGTCGTCACCTTCTTCCTGTACTTCCTGGCGACCAATTACTACTGGATCCTGGTGGAAGGGCTCTATCTCCACAGCCTCATCTTCATGGCCTTTTTCTCTGAGAAGAAGTATCTTTGGGGCTTCACGCTGTTTGGCTGGGGTGAGTCGCCGCTGCTCTCGGGGTTTTCTAAGCTGACTGTGTGTTTGTGGGTGTGTGTCTGTGCAGGTCGAAGAGAAAATGAAGACAGAGTTAAAGGGCTGGGAGGTGTTGCTTGAAACATCACCCTTGAAGGCCTTATTATCTGCCCTTGTCCACATACTATCTCCCCAGCATGCATTGGAGTCCTCATCAGGACACGAAGCAGCAGTGGAAATGCTCCATGGACAGTCCTCCAGTCTGCCTCACTCCGTGAGGGCAGCTGGATCCATATACTAGCTGATCCACCAATCCGTCCTCTGACTCGCCCCGTCCCCTGAATCCCCGCTGTGTAGTAATGCACGGGGAATCACCCGAAACTGCAATGTGCAGCATACAAAGGTTGCACTCCTCCTACATGGGCTCCCCAAATCCTGTCCCAGGCAGGGCCTTCCTCCCCCGTGGAAGGGGTGGCAGGCCCGCATCCCTGAAGATAACATTTAGTTGGATGTCTCGATCACAGATTGATCCCGTGCAGAGCTGACCAGGGGGTGTTCCTGGAATGGAGCATTGCAGCTGATTTCACTCTTAAATAATTCTCTGCCCTTAGAGATACAGGGGCCAGGTCCTCAGCCCGTGTAAGTTGACACGGGTGTGACACCGGCTGGGCCAGCTTCCCTTGAGACCGTCAGCATCTGGGGAAATGGTTGTATAAATGGGACATTCAGCCAGGGCTCAGGATGTTGGTTCATGGGGGAGTCCGACACTCTGATTTCCTTCCTCTGGCCTCAGACTCTCCTGCCACCGGATTTCTCGAGTGTCCGAGCGCGCAAATGGAAACCTGCAATTTGTGGGGAAGCTTTTTTTTTTTTTTTTTATATGCCTGGATCTTTTCTTGGAGCAGGGAGGGAGGGAAAAGGTGGGGGCAAGCCATTCGTGGAAGGCTGTTTACACACCAGTGTTTAAGAAGAGAATGTGCTTTTGTTCCCCTCTGGCCCTGCCGCTGGCTTGGTGAGACAGGGCAGGGACTAATGAGGGGCAGATCGTTTGAGGGCAGTGCGATAACTGCCTGCAAGCGTCTGATGGGTGGAAACACCGAGGGAGAAGAGGAAATGTTTAAGATGGCGCTCACGGGTATAACGAGACATAATGGGGTGCAGTACATGAGCAAAGGAACATACAGCAGGGAAAGCTTCTCGAGGGAGGTATCTATTCGAGTTTCTCAAGTGAAACAGCAGAGACCTTGTTTTAAAAAAATGCACTGGACAAAATACTGCAGGCCACAAGCTTGCCTTATGTACTTGGTCATTTCCACCTGTGGTTTCTATACCCGTGGATCTCCCAACTAGTCAGATAGTCAACATTCAAGGTGTCACATGTATGTCCTGCCCATGCGGTGTGGAACTCTGTCCTCCTCTAGTGGTGGCTAAGCCACATAGCAGTTGACAAGCCTGCTACAGCTTTGCTACTGAGCTTGGCCTTTGAGCTCAGGCGGTAACCGTTTGTGTCTTGAGCTCCAGGGGTCTCAGAGGTGTCAGCGTTGCAAAGGCTATGAAAGCCTGGCTTTCCCTAGTGAAAGAATGATGCATTGGCTAGTGGGATTTCCAAACATCCGCTATAGGACAATTCTTCTTCCAACTGCTATTAGACTGAGAATTCTTTGGACGCACATATTTAAAAACTCTTCAAAGTACTAGAGTAGCAGAGGCACCTTACTAATTTAGTCTTGTGTCTATTTTACTTCTGAGAGAATTGCACCGAATGTATGCTGCCGCTTATTATTAAAATGAAATGATTGGTACAGAGCAGGCCTGATAAATGATTTCCTAGTGCAAATCCTAGAAATAGGGGCGATTCGGTAGAAATAATGCCACACATTTAGCACAAAGCAACATTGCTAATAATGCCAAAGTAGCCAAAAAAAACTCCAGTGAAACGGGCATCGGATCCTTTCATTAACACTTCCGATCACTGCCAAAGTATAATCAACTTATTGAGCAGCTCACAATGCTAAAGGCACACCTGTCACAACACCAATTACCCATTTGACTCCAAACATTCGTGGCTGTTTAATTAAATTCCTCTGGAATGAGAACGGATGATTTCCTCCAGTTGCATTTGGTTTTGCTTTATTTGGATTAGCATGATAAAAAAATATACATACACATGGCTTTGATAACTGTTGGGCATTCAGAAGGGGGCCCCTGTCCAGTGCCCTCTGAAGTCAATGGAAAGACTCCAATTCAATACAGCGGGCACTGGATCATGCCCATACCACAGTGAAGACCAATGTGGAACCAGTGATAAATAACTACGATGTTCACATAGGTACATAAGGGAGAAGTTTGCCCCAAGATCTGAGATCCTTTGCTTATATAACAACAAACATCTGAGGATTTGTAATACCCTGGAGATTTCTAGGAAAATCCAAACCGTTCACCATAAATCAATTTATGCTGAAGGAACCCAAACACCAATTTGCTCTCTGATGTTAGATCCAAGGACTTATCCGGAGGAGACTTTACAGGCCAGAGCCTCAGCTGGCATAAGTTGTTGTCAATAGTGGACCTGGAATAGTTGGTTTTTCAGTTCACTAGCAGTTCCAAAAAACTGAGTTAAAAAAAAATTCTTTGGGGTTGACCTGAAAATGGGATTTTTTTAGGAAAATTTTCAGCAAATCAAAAAAAATGAAAACCAAAAATCATTTTGGGTCACACAGAATGTTTCATTCAGCCTGAGACCAAATGTTTTCTTTTGATTTTAAGCTTCCTTTTTTTAATTTATTTTTTACTGTTTTAAAATTAAACTGAAGGAAATTTCAAAAGGGAAAGTGGTGTCAAAGGAAAAAATATATTTAAATGGATAGATTTGTGGAGGAATTTGTCGGGTTTTTTTTGTGTTTGTTTTTTTCATCTGAAACAATTTGGTGAAGTCAACATGAATTTGCAAAAAGTTTTGTTAACCCAAATCCCCATTTTTCATTGAAAAAAAAATTTCTGCTGAAAAATGTCTGATCAGTAGAAGGATCTGGCCCTTCTTGTAGTAAAGAGGATACAAAGGTGACAGAAGGAACTTGTTTCTTGCAGACATCTAGGGGGAAAAAAGATTTTACCAGTGTCAATAAATTCACCAACAAGCTTCAGGTTCTCTGCAGCTGCTATATAAAGGAAGTCGGAGGATCATGACCAATAACTGTAGAAAATCAGACTATTTCAATTGTATTTTATTCACAACGTTTTAATTGTCCCTGGTAACTGGACCTCATGGCACTTAGACACAACGAGGGTGAGTGCGATAGGAAAACCTAAAATAGACTGAGAGTTATTGCTGTTAGAGGAGCACAGAGAGGCACCAACCAGGATCAGAAGCCCAGTGAGAGACTATCCCTGCCCCCAAAGTGATTGCAAGCTAAATGCAGAAAGATCTGGCACAACTTAGAGCAGCCTTGAACATCTCTTCTGTGCCAGTGATGTTACTCAACTGCTTGTAGGCAGGGAAATGAAGAATAACTACTCCTGCTACTGGAGCAGGGGACAGGGAAGAGGGGCTCTTTTCCATAGGTTGAATGCAATTATTGCTATTATTATTGTATTATAGCCCAGAACGCTTCGGTTAACACTCCAACTTGTAGAGACACAAGATCTTTAGGGCAACCCTTACTCACACTGAGGAGCACTTCCTCCTAATGGGCTCCTTGCGTGAGCAAGTGTAACCCACACACCTCCTGGGTGTGGTGTTCTGTCCCATGTAGTGGCACCGAGACCACTTAGCGAGAGCATGAGAAATTGAGTTTGCTCTATAGCCTTAGCTTAAAAACCACATGGCTTTTAGCTCATGCAGTAGATGCTCACGCATTGAGGTCGCAGGTTCAATTCTGCCTGCTGACGACTGGGATCTGTTGGCGTTACACAAGCATGACTCAGTGAGGGGTACATAATCTGCCCTTTACTGACCACGTATGGTTTGGTGTTACAGATCACTCAGAAGATAGCACAATAGCATGGAATAGAGATGCCCCTATAGGCCTATGAACAGATACAGTTCATCCCAGCACTCCAATGACGTCTCCCTTTCTGAACTGCAGGTGGAGTCAGGATCCTTAGCTCTTCATCATGCAGGACTCAGGGTCATTAGAAGAAGTGTGTGTGTGGGGGCGTTCATCCGAGGGCGTCTCTTTGTTGGAATGGGGCGGCGGCGGGGGGGGAGGATTTTGCCTAGCCTGAGACTTTGCACTTTTTCCAGCTCAAGGGGCGTGACCTGACTTTATAGAACCTGCATTGTACACACTGTGTGTATTGATTGGACATGCACAGCGCATACAATGTGGATACTGTAGACGTCAATGACAGCATCGCCACCCTGTGGGACTCTACCTGTGGGAATGCTGGCTACACACGCAGGGCTGGGGTGTGGGTGGACGCGTGCATGAGGGAGACCAAATTGCTTTTGTGAGGCTTGCCCTTCTTGGCTGGTTCGCCAGCTGCAAGAACAGTTCATCCTTTGTGACTTTCACTGCCAGTGCCACCTGCCGGCTGACACATACGGCCAAGTTTTTGAGCGTGTCTTCTAATTCTGGGTCCCGACATTGTGCCTGGGTTTTAGAGTAGGCTGAGCGCCCACTGCTCCCATTGATGTTCCTGGAAGCTGTGGGAGCTTGACACCACTTAAAATCAGTCCCAAGGAATCTCAAATTGGGCATCCGTGTGATGACTTTGGGTCTATTCTAGGGAGGTTGTGGAATCTCCATCTCTGGAGATATTTAAGAGTAGGTTAGATAAATGTCTATCGGGGATGGTCTAGACAGTATTTGGTCCTGCCATGCGGGCAGGGGACTGGACTCGATGACCTCTCGAGGTCCCTTCCAGTCCTAGAATCTATGAATCTATGACCATAATAACTACTGGGGGGAGAGGCCAATTGAGATCCAGCAGAAAGTGGAGTTAAAGAGATACTGTAGGGAACCCAAGGGTCGAGGGTCTTATGATTTATAACATAGGTTTCTTTTTTTCTTTGAAATAATTTGAACAATTAGCCACGGCCTTTGGAAAGAACCTGCAAGTCCAAATTCTCTCTCCGTTACACCGATGTAAAACAGAGATGGTCAAAAAAAGGGGGAGGAGGGGATTATGCAAAATGTTGTCAAAGTAATTGTCATTTTACACATTTGAAAAGGGGACTCATTTCAAAATGTGTCCCATTTTGTATCAAAAAAAATTTTCTGTTTTGAAAATGTTTGTTTTCAAACTTATTTGCTTTTTAAATTTTTCATTTTCCTTTCCCCCCAATCCCACAATTTTCTCCCCCCCCCTTTGTCTCTCCTCTCCCCCCTCCTATTTTTCCATTTTGCCATTGAGAAAGAATGGGGAAGAAGGGGAGAAAAGGAAAAGTCATTCAAAACCCTATTGTTTAAAAATATTGTGTTTGAAAACTGCCAACCAGCTGTAGAGTAAAGCCGGAGTAACTTCATTGAAGTCAGCGGAGTTACTCCAAGCTTACACGGGGGCAGCTGAGAGTAGAATTTGGCCCACAGAGCCTGTGTATGTATTTATTTAGTGTGGCCTCGGGCATAAAGCATTGAAATAGGATTCAGGAGACTTTGGGTCTATTCTTGGCTCTGCCACTAGCCTGTGGAATGACCTTGGGCAAGTCATTTCCCTGTTCCATGCCTCAAGTTTCCCCATCTGTAATATGGGGATAATGGTATTTACCTCGTTTGTAAAGTGTTTTGAGATCCACTTTATAGCTGAACAGAGCTATATAAGAGCTAAGTATTAATATTGTTTATTCATATTTATAAAACGCTATATGCCTGATCCAAACCCCATTAACGTTCATGGAACCCGCTGACTTTAATGGGTTTTGAATCAAGTTTTACAAGGTGTGTCTACACTGCGGGTGGGAGCTTCTCAGTCCAGGTAGACAAACCCACTCTAGCAGTGCTCAGGCTGATGTACTAAGAATAGCAGTGTGGGTGTTACAGCTTGGGCAGCAGCTTCTCACCCACAACTTCACTGGGTCAGAGCTTGGGTGACAGAGCCACAAGAGCGAACGGGTGAACACTCTGGTTTGGGTTGAGAGAGATTCTCAGTCTCTCAAGCCGAGGAGGTCAGGTGAGCACCCAAGTTTCTGCCAGAACGTCCACATTGCTATTGTTGGTGTGGTAGCGTGAGACTATCTCCCCGATCTCGGAGACTCGCTCCCAGCTGCCGGGTAGACACCCTCAAAATGGGGCCAGACTTTCAGCACTGTGAATGGGCATAGCTCCAATGACAGCAATCCCAGTTGAGGATATGGCCCATGGTTTGTAAAATTGAGGTTTCCCTGCCCATATCTTCCATAGATAGTGGTTTACCCTGAACAGGAAGTATTTAGTTGACCTTATAAAAAGTCTCCAACTTTCCTATACGTAGAATGCAATAGAGTCACAAATTATTAGGGCCATAAATTAAATATTTCCTTTTTTTTAATGTTAACCACTGTATGTAATTGTAGAGCGTGGTCCAGATGCATCCCTCTTGTAGTACCATTGTAGCCAGAGGAGTTCCACCAGACTGGAATGAGGCCCAGTGTTTTATTATTTATGATTGTATCACAGTAGCATTTAGAGGTTCCGACCAAGATCGGGGCCCCATTGTATAAGGCTCTGTACATACATGTAGGGCAGTGTGTACAGTACAAACACTACACACCCATCTAGCACTGGTATAAATAGTAGTATGGACAGTGATGAACACCTGAGTAGAGTAGGGTGCCCTACATGCCTGAACCCCCTGTACCCTACACATCTCTCTACACACCCAAGCACTGCCTCCCATGTCTGCATTGCTGGGTCTAGCAGTGTAGTGTCCAGCTGCCAGAGCCTTTCCCCGCTGCCTGTAGCTACACACCCCAGTGCTTGTGGTCACAGCCTGCCTTTCCCTGGGGCATGTAGCTACATGGACCCTACATGTGGCCGCAAGCATAGGCAAATGTAGACAAGGTCATAGTGAGAGAGAGTCTCTGCCCCACACCCCATTCAGGAAAGTACTTAGCACTTACTTAAGCACATGTTTAACATCCCATGGACTTCAATGGAGCTGAAATGGGCGTAAAGTTAAACACATACATAAGGACTTTCCTGAATTGGGCCCCACAGAGCATAGAAGCTACACAGTGTTTATAATTATTAATAACCATCCTCTTTGCTTTCTGTGGGGGGAGGGATAGCTCAGTGGTTTGCGCATTGGCCTGTAAACTCAGGGTTGTGAGTTCAATCCTTGAGGGGGTCATTTAGGGATCTGGGATAAAAATGGGCGTGGGCCTGGGCCTACTTTGAGCAGGGGGTTGGACTAGATGACCTCCTGAGGTCCCTTCCAACCCTGATATTCTATGAAGGGGGCTCTTTTACTAACATTTGTGGAAGCTCTTATAGGCCCAATCCTGGGTTTTCAGGGAAGTCCATGAGGGATTTGGGTGCATAAAGAAATTAGAATTGGACTCAAAAAAAGAATCTATCCCATTATTCAGTGTTGTCTTAGCTCTTAAAGGGAAAAAATAATGCCAGGTGTAAATCCATTGAAATAAGCATGGTTACACCAGAGATGAATTTGGCCACTAGGCTTTAAACATATTTTCCCAGGGTTGTCTTAGCTTTCGTTAATTCATGAGGCAGATGGAAGAAGCTTCTTCTCCATCCCAGTTGAGAAAAAGCTCTTTCTTTGGTCAAACTGGTGATCAAATTGCAATGGGTAAAATGTCAAGATGCATCAAATTAGAGGAACCCTGGCAATCTGAATGATTTGTCCAGCAAAATCTCCTAGCCCCCTAATTTCCATAGTTAATACTTATCTCTAGAACTGGTCAAAATTGGGAATTTCTGTCCCATAGGAAATGCTAAGATTTTGTCCTGAATCAGGACAAAAAGTCAAAATCTAAGCACTTTTGCAAAATGAAATATTCCAAAAAATAGTTTGTTTTGACTTTATCATTTTGATTGTGTACTATATGAATATAAAAGTCAAAACACTAATGTGGAAAGAAGTTTTGATCACTTCAATATGTTCCTGCAATACGTTTCATTTTTTTTGTCGAATCAGCATGTTCCAACTTGAAACTGTTCCACTGGAAAGTTTTCAGCTAGCTCTACTTATCTCCAGGGTTTGGAGATCAGCCTGGAACTATCACGAAGATGGTCTCTCCCATAGGATTTCTGCTGAATCCAGTTTTAACTGGCAGCAGTGAGACGGTTATGTGAACCGTATAGCCTAGTGCCTCCAGATGACCTGTAACCCAAAATGGCAGCACGAGTGCTCTCCCCAATCCCATCTGACTCTGGTGCCACAGGGTTATAAACAAAAATGAATATCCAAACTGATCTGCCCTACTTGGAAACCTACTGGCTTCCCAAACTTTTGAGAAGGTCTCCAGAGCCTCAGAAGCAGTGGAAGGTAGAGAGGTTGTCACTGTCTGAGGGGATTGCCGGCAGCCATCTTGGATATGTGTGTGATGGGTATGTAAAAGTTAGGATGCTTTCTATCCAGAGAGGTAATGTGCTCCAGTGGGTTAAAAATCCAGAGTTCTGGTCCCATCCTTGTCCTGCTGCAAGGTCACTCATCTCCTGCCATTTCTCCTTCTTGCCAAGTTAGTTTGTGAGTTCTCTGGGGCAGGGGCTGTCTCTTCATATAGGTACGTACAGTGCCCAACACAATGGAATCACAATCTCAGTTAAGACCTCTAGTAAGATCATTGCTACTGTAATATAAATCATAATAGTCCTGAGTCATTTGTGTGTCTGGATCCAAATTTCCCCAGAACTCTGAGGTATTCATATTTGGTGTTCTGGATAGAACCAAGACATGGAATATGGGTCTATGTCTGATTCCAGACCTGTGGTTCCCTGAAGTTGGAGGTGAAACCAGGATTGAGCCCTTAGGCTCCAAACTATACTTGAACCATGGGGGAGTCCTCTAAATAATTTCCCTCACACCAGCTCTAGCTCTCGGCAGTTGGCTTGCAATGGACTGAGTTTGCTATACATTGTATTTACTGATGAGTACTTTCTTGTTTTCAGGACTCCCTGCTGTAATTGTCACAGTGTGGGCCAGTGTGAGGGCCAATCTAGCAGACACAGAGTAAGTCTTGGTTGGATTCTGTGTTGTTTTTCTCCTGTTCTTGTGTTATGTCTTTGCTGTGTTTTTGGAACCGAGAGGTTTGTGGATGAATTACAGACCCTGGGGGGGAAAAGACTAGATAAGGCTGCAGATCTGAAGCAATCTTAAAATGAAGGCAGGAAATGCACCAAGCAGGGGATGAAATTCTGTAGTTCTGTTGTAACTCTCCTGGCTCGTCTTTAGTTTTAAATAATTTAACCAATTTGTGGTCACCTACCACTTCACAGCTGGCACATTGGGACCGCTTGGAAGTCTGCATCAAGCTCAGGGATAGAATTGTGATTCTCATGTAACCCACACATCTCCTGGGTGTGGTGTTCTGTCCCTTCTAGTGGCACCAAGACCACTTAGAAATTAATATGCTTGCTACACCTTAGCTAATCACCATGTGGCTTGAGGCTCGTGCATTTATCTCCAGAGGTCCCAGGTTCGATCCCCCACCGACTGTTGGTGTTGCACTCCACAAGCATCCCTCTACCACATGAGCTAAAAGAGAATCACCCATTCGCTTGTACAGGACAGGGCTTATGACACACATCTGAGTAGTTCCAATCCCATCCAACAGAGGTCAGCACTGCACTTCCTTCACTTTTTCCCTTTACACATGAGTGGAGGCACCCATGATTCTTCACCACTCGTTCCAGTCCATGGCATGGGTTCATAGGTCTTGGAGTTACAATCTTTTCATTTTCAAACTTCTCTTGACAGTCTTTCCATCATATCCTTGTTCTTCCATGTCCTTTCTCACTGTCCCATTCCTCCCATGCTTTCTTTGCTAGTTGTTTGCCTCACATTCTTATCAAACATCCAGCCTCCATCAAATGTATGCTCTCCAGACTATCTCACTGAGAGTCCCAAATATACTTTATCCCTAATTTCTTCCATGAACACTCTCTACCCTCCACTTGCTCGCTGTTCTCTTCAGCATATTACTTTCTACTATCTCTCTTCCATCTTCAGAAGACCTACAGTTTCCAAACTATAGAGCAGGGGGGGATAGCTCAGTGGTTTGAGTATTAGCCTGCTAAACTCAGGGTGGTGAGTTCAATCCTTGAGATGGCCATTTAGGGATCTGGGGCAAAAATGTGTCTGGGGATTGGTCCTGCTTTAAGCAGTGGGTTGGACTAGATGACCTTCCAACCCTGATATTCTATGATTTGATCTACATGTCTAAGGCCCTGGTGGTTCGTGGAGCTTTCTGCCTTTAAGGGGGGAGGGGTAGCTCAGTGCTTTAAGCACTGGCCTACCAAACCGAGAGTTCAATCCTTGAGGGGGCCACTTAGGGATCTGGGGCAAAATCAGTACTTAGTCCTGCTAGTGAAGGCAGGGGGCTGGACTTGATGACCTTACAAGGTCCCTTCCACTTCTAGGAGATAGGCTATCTCCATTAATAAAAAAAGGCAGGGACAAACACAGGCAGCGCACACTTTTCCTTTCAGTTTGTTACTTAATTGCCGGTCCCACAATATTCCTGCCATCTTTTTCACTGCCGCCCACGCACACTGAGCTCTTCTGTTCAGTTCCCCAGATCTTTATCTCTCCAATAGCACTATATGTATTTCCCAAGCGTACAACTTCTTTCTTCTGATTCAGCTTCTCTCCAGAAACTTTAATCAACAGATGTTCTTCCACTTCCCCTACTTGCACAACTTCCGTTTTCTATGTGTTTACCTTCAACCACAGATTTGGTTGGGTGGGGCTTCAACCCATTCTGATACCATATTTACCACTCCCTCTTTGCTGTCAGCCAAATGGGCCAGATTATCAGCATACATTAGTTTACTCTGTGTCTCAACAGGCTTGGTTCTCTGACTAATTAACTCCATAATGAGGATGAAGAGAAGTGGACTCCGCACACTACCTTGTCTCAATGCCCCTGTCACCTCAAAAATCTCTGAAATTCCATGTTTGTTACCCACTTAGCTCTTGACCCTCAGTACAGTTCCTCTATCATCTCCACTTCTTGAAGTTCCCCTCCCACCCATCTCAATACTCCAAACACCAACCCCCGAAGAACTGAGTCATAAGAGCCGCCATATCAGGTCACGCCATGGTCCACCTTGCCCAATATCCTGTCTCCAACAGTGGCCTATATCAGAGCTTCAGGGGGAATGTACAGAACAGAGCAATTATGGAGTGGTCCACCCCATCTTCACCTCCAAGCTTCTGGTAATCAGAGGTTTAGGGTCACCCCAAGCATGGGGTTATTTCCCTGACCATCTTGACTAATAGCCATTGATGGACCTATCCTCTATGAACTTATCCAGTTCTTTTTTGAACCCAGTTATACTTTTGGCCCTCACAACATCCCATGGCAATGAGTTCCACAGATTAGTTGTAGAGAGTGTGAAAAAGTACTTCCTCTTGTTTGTTGGATGCTTTCTCAAGCTCAATAAATGCTACATAGCAGTTATGCCCTCCATTTACCATGCTGTCAAACTTACATCTCAATGCAAATACTATGTCTATAGTACTCCTTCCCTTCCCAAAGCCATGTTGCTCCTCTCCTATGTTTTCCTCCACCTCGCACCTCAACCTGACCTCCAAAACTCTCTCAAGGACTTTAAGAGGCTGTCTTAACAGGGTGATGCCCCGATAGGTATTTGGATCACCTTTACCCCTCCAAAGAGGCACAGTCAATCTTGTTCTCCACTCATCGGATATCCCAGGTTGATCTCAGCAAACATGTAGTAACCTGTGAAGCCACTTGATTCCAATATCTCCAGCTGCATTGAACATATCAGCACTTATCTTCACCAGTTGCTTTACCATTCTTCATCGTATTTAGTACTTTTTCTCCTTCCTCTACAGCAGCAGTGGGCAACCAGCGGCCCATCAGGGTAATCCGCTGGCGGGCTGCCAGACAGTTTGTTTACATTTGCATGGCTTCGCGCAGCTCCCAGTGGCCGCGGTTCACCTTTTCCGGCCAACGGGAGCTGCAGGAAGCGGCGGCCAGCACGTCCCTGTGGCCCATGCCACTTTCCGCAGCTCCGATTGGCCAGGAACGGCGAACCACGATCACCGGGAGCTGCGGGCAGCCCTGCAAATGTAAACAAACTGTCTGGCGGCTCACCAGCGGATTACCCTGATGGGCTGGGTGCGGCCTGCGGGCCGCAGGTTGCCCACCACTGCTCTACAGACATTGAAACCTTTTGAAAAGGACCTTGAGAGGTCATTTTACCCATCCCCCCATTGCTGCGGATTAGGCATACCTAGATTATCCTGGACAGGTGTTGGTCTAACACACTAGCCAGTTGAAATAGCACAAGGCAGCTACTCTACGCTCAGCCCCCTCACCCCCAAACCCACTGCCAATTTCAGCATAAGCTGAACATACTTAACGCTAACTTCTGAAATTTGCCACCTTTTCAGTCAAAGCCTCTCCGGGCACTGGGTGTGGGGGGGGGCTGTAGCTTCCCCTCCCCCCCCGCCCCTCCCAGTAGCTCCTTGTTTTAAAATGGAACCGAACCTGATATCGTGCTGTGCAGCATAGTTTGCATGCATGATATACATCCATATCTGAAACCATGCTACAAGTACGTTCCTATCCTACGAGCAAAGGGTAACCTAACTGCACGCCCCAGTGCATGTGACTTAGATCACCACTCAGCTCATTAGAGGACAACATATCCCTCGTCACCTTGACCGTGTAAAAATCTTCCGCTCCTGTCGGGGCTGTCACCACCCCTTTTATTTGCTCTCCTCAAACATCCGCACGGAACAGACGCTGGCCCCGGACGTGAAAACCACTGCTGTGGTGTGGTGCCAGCAGAGGGCTACAGACCCTTTCATTTCTTGATTGCTGGAGCACATCCAGTCCACAGCAGCGGCGGTGTGAAGCCATGATTACCATCGGACGGGCTCACTCAGTGGCCTATATAAAATATCTTTGGAGGCCTCTGTCCAGTTCCCAGCAGAGAGGTGACCACATCAGAAAACCCACCACCTCAATCAATGCCCCCTCCCCTTATGGGCAGCCAAAGCAGAGAGGCCAAGGATTGGCTAGGCCAGGAGATTGAACCTCCTGCAGAGTAGGGTTGAGACTCATTGGCAGAGCAGCATGAGGAGATACATGCAGTTGTTCTCAACAGAGCGCTTCATCCTGCAGGGCAGCCAGGACAGCACCTTCTACCACCGCAGCATTCACTTGGGCCTCGTCTACACACAAAGCATTAACTATAGGTATGATTTTTAAAGCCAATTGAGTTCAAGCCCTCTGTGGACACTCTTAACTTTAATTGAAGCCTGTGTAATTAATGACTAGTGTTGGTAAATTTGCAAGCACGAGCTAAACTGATGGAACCAGTTTTAAACCAGTTTAAGTATGTCCACACAGGGCTTTGTACTGGTTTAAAATCCCGCCTTTAGTTAGATCGGTGCAACTTCTGTGTGTAGGCCAGGCCTAAGGAAACGAAGAAAAGGACCTAGGAGTTACAGTGGACGAGAAGCTGGATATGAGTCAACAGTGTGCCCTTGTTGCCAAGAAGGCTAACGGCATTTGGGGCTGTATAAGTAGGAGCATTGCCAGCAGATCGAGGGACGTGATCATTCCCCTCTATTCGACATTGGTGAGGCCTCATCTGGAGTACTGTGTCCAGTTTTGGGCCCCACACTACAAGAAGGATGTGGAAAAATTGCAAAAAGTCCAGCAGAGGGCAACAAAAATGATTAGGGGGCTGGAACACATGACTTATGAGGAGAGGCTGAGGGAACTGGGATTGTTTAGTCTGCAGAAGAGAAGAATGAGGGGGATTTGATAGCTGCTTTCAACTACCTGAAAGGGGGTTCCAAAGAGGATGGATCTAGACTGTTCTCAGTGATACCTGATGACAGAACAAGGAATAATGGTCTCAAGTTGCAGTGGGGGAGGTTTAGGTTGGATATTAGAAAAAACTTTTTCACTAGGAGGGTGGTGAAGCACTGGAGGTGGTGGAATCTCCTTCCCTAGAGGTTTTTAAGGTCAGGCTTGACAAAGCCCTGGCTGGGATGATTTAGTTGGGAATTGGTCCTGCTTTGAGCAGGGGGTTGGACTAGATGACCTCCTGAGGTCCCTTCCAACCCTGATAGTCTATGATTCTATGAATCCCAATACGGCTTGCTGCACCCTGGCCATTACAGACTGGGGTGCAGAATTCCAGTTCAAAGAGGATTGGACACAAGCCTTCGCAATGCTAAAAGAGCAAGTCCCTGAAATCTGCCAAGAGTAATGCCCAACTTCCACAGATTTCAATGCAGCTTAAGCGCTAAATACCTTTGAGGATCTGGGCCTAAGATTTAAAATACATTTAAAATTGGCTTTTAAAAGCAGACGGTAGGGTTAAGAGGAGGCCCGTTTCGATGCCGATCATTGCTGATGGGATGGGGAAGGGATGGCTTGGGTTGGGGTTGGGGTTGGGGTTGGGTTGGTTCCGCACATGCATAGGACATTGAAGGGTTCCCGTTTTCAGACATTGGGGCTATTTGCCTGGGCAGATGAGGATTTACTGATGTGTTGCCAATCTCTTCCTAGGTGTTGGGACTTGAGTGCCAGCAATTTACAATGGATATTTCAGGTGCCCCTCCTGGTAGCTATTGTGGTGAGTACCGGATTTGATTTGGGCTGGCGAGGGGGATGGAAGAGAGAAACTCAGCCTGTGATCCCAAACTTGTTAATAAAATAAACACATAGGTCAGGATTTGCAAGTGACCAGTGATTTTGGGGTGGGGGCTCAACTTTGCGGGCGTCTGACTTGACACGTCATAAAGGGACCTGATTTTCAGACAGTGCTGAGCACTTGTCCTCAAGGTGTTTCCAGCATCTTGAATTCAAGAGTCTTTCCACTGACTTCAGAGAGCTTTGAATCAGGCCGAATGGCCTTGATTCTTCTGACTTACAAATCACGGGATAGAGCAGTGTGGGTGAGAGGAGAATCAGGCCTTCTGCATTGGAACCTTCTGCAGTAAATGGGCTAATACATGTAATTAGTAGAGTTGATCCAGGAAATTATTTTTTATTTTGTTAAAATTTTGTGTCGACGGAAATTCTCCAACTGGCTCTGGTGGTTCCTTCTGTGCATTGGAAGGAACAAAGTGCCAAGACCACACAATGATCATTTGAAATAAAACTGTAGGACGGAAGACACAGTTCAGATAGTTCAAGTGGTTGATTGCCAGCAACCCCAGTGCATTTAATTTAAAGCCCGATTAGTAGACGACAAAGAGCCGAATAGAAGTTTGTCCTGGTAAAGGGAATGCTTCTTCATGAGGTTCTACAGGGCTATTTACAAATGCAACTGTTTATCGTGCAAACATATTCTGTGGGTTGTTTCCGGTTAGTCTCTGTGGGTTCCTATTGCACACATGGCTGCTTTTTCAGTCCCCGCACTGGCTTGTCATCTGTTTCTGGACAAAGTTTTGCATTTTCTGGATGAGCTCTCAGACAGTTCTGGGTGTTAGGGGCTTAAAGTCCCTCCACTGCACTGGTAACTTGGAAGTCATTCAGTTGTTCGCATTTCCTTCAAAGCTTTGCTGGTGTTTCAGGGAAAACAAGAGGAATTTCCTTCCTTGTTTCCTTCAGATTGGGATCACGGGTTCTGTGGCAATACAGTAGCAATCAGGAAATACAAGGTCTGATGAAGGACTGCAAAGAAACAAACGGTCCAATGGCTCAGCCATTGTTAGCTGGAGAGAAAGGATGGCCTTGTGGCAAAGCTAGGAGTCAAGATTTCTGAGTGAAATTCCTGCCTCTGCCCAGACTTTCTGTGTGACCTTGGGTCCGTCACTTAAGAGTGAAATCCTGGCTCCGTTGAAGTCAATGGGGCCAAGATTTGCCAGTTACCTCCCTGCGCCTCATGTATCCATCTTTAAAATGGCAGTAATAAGACTCCCGTTCCTCCCTCTGTAGTCTTTCATGTCTATTTAGATTTCACATTCTTCAGGGCAGAGACTGCCTTTGTACAGCCCCTAGCACAGGGGGGCCCTGATCTCCGCTGAGGCCCCTAGGCCCAAGTAATAAACTCTGCAGGAAAATGTAGACCAGTTTCACACAGAGCCCTAGCCCATGAAGATACTTTGTCCCTTTCCCTATTGCTTTTCCTTCTCACCGCATTTCTCGTGATCTATCTTTGAACTTGCTTTAAAGGCTGTTGAAAGATGCTGGGTTGACAGCCACAGAGACTAAAATCCCCTATGCACAGAGCAGGTCCAGCAAGGGCAGAGGCCGTGCAAGCTGCCCCCATCCCACCTTGTCCTGCCAACAGGCCTTGATCCTGATTTAGAGGCACCTGACTGGTGGGGGGGAGGGAGAGTCATTCAGACTTCTGGCTGAATTTCAATCACCTGTTTGAAAGGTTCTGTTCTTTCAGCCATTTTGAGGCACTCAGTTGCTCAGTGATGAGTAGGGCCCTACCAAATTCACGGCCATGAAAAACGCGTCATGGACCGTGAAATCTGGTCTCCCACTGTGAAATCTGGTCTTTTGTGTGCTTTTACCCTATACTGTGCAGATTTCACGGGGGAGACCAGTGTTTCTCAAATTGGGGGTCCTGACCCAAAAGGGAGTTGCAGGGGGGTCAGAAGGTTATTTTAGGGGTGTCACAGTATTGCCACTCTTACTTCTGCGCTGCCTTCAGAGCTGGGTGGCTGGAGAGCGGCAGATGTTGGCCGGGCACCCAGCTCTGAAGGCAGCGCCCCGTCAGCAGCAGCGCAGAAGTAAGGGTGGCAATACCATACCAGGCCATCCTTACTTCTGCGCTGCTGCTGGTGGCGGCTCTGCCTTCAGAGCTGGGCTCCGGGCAAGCAGCTGATGCTCTCCAGCTGCCCAGCTCTGAAGGCAGCGCTGCCGCCAGCAGCAGCGCAGAAGTAAGGGTAGCAGTACCGCAACCCCCCTCCACATACACACACACACAACTCCTTTTTTGGGTCAGGACCCCTACAATTACAACACCATGAAATTTCAGATTTAAAGAGTTGAAATCATTAAATTTACGATTTTAAAAATCCTCTGACCGTGAAATTGACCAAAATGGACCGTGAATTTGATCGGGCCCTAGTGACGAGCATGGTGGAAAGACAAAATTCACCTCAATGCGCCATCAAAGCTCACTGAAGTAGGGCTGGCCGGAAAACAAAAATTCCACTTTGTGAACAATTCCCAGGTTTTGAAATCTTTTGTCGTCATTGGGGTGAAGAAGAGAACTTCCAAAACATGGGTCTTCCATACCCCAGGCAAGTGCCCTACCCTGCTGGGCTCTGGAGTCAGGCTTTCTTTCATTCTCTCCTATTGGAGCTGTTCTACTGTCTGTAAATAACTACATGTTCACTGGGACAAAGAGAGTAATTGACTCTATAGCCTCGTGCTTAGGAGTGGGAGGGGGTTTTGCCTCCATGCTCATCCCAATGTGGAGGAGGGGCTTGAACCTGGGTCTTCTATCTCCCAGGTGAGGGGCTAGCTATTGGCTATTCTGGGAGATGGTTTTGGTTTTCTCTCTGGTTTTGACCAAAAGTTCCATCCTGCAGCTGGGAAACCTTCATTCAAACCGATACGTTTCCAGGAAAAGTTTTGGTTTGGACGAATCAGCATTTTCCGTTGAAAAATTCCCGCTAGTCACGTGGTTTTTAAATAGGGCTGTGGCCGTTGCTTGGGCTCTTTGCTCCGGCGTGAATTTTACCTGAAGTGCCTATATAGAGCTTGTCACACATGCCTGTTACCACCATGAGACAATAACAAAGCTGGACGAGATGAGGTCTGCTAGGGACCAGAATAAAAGAGGTGGCCCTTCCTTATCTCCGTGGCACAAGATCAAGCAGAGAGCACTCAGCTCAGACACAGTTGGCCTGAGCTTGCTAAATTGCTGAGCTGGTTGTGAAGGAGCTGTGTACCGTCACCTCCTCCAGTAGGAGCTGAGGATGCTCTCTGGAAACATCTGGGAGGACGGGGCCCTGGGGAAAGGCGCCATCTCGATCCGGTAGCGCCGCAGGTTTTGGTTTTGTGATTTAAAAAAAAAAATATTTCTCTTTTCCAGGTAAATTTTATTCTTTTTATCAATATTATCCGAGTCCTAGCAACCAAGCTACGGGAGACCAACGCAGGGAGGTGCGATA
This sequence comes from Terrapene triunguis, assembly GCF_002925995.2. Lineage (NCBI taxonomy): Eukaryota > Metazoa > Chordata > Testudines > Emydidae > Terrapene > Terrapene triunguis. The sequence goes on along the minus strand of NW_020664462.1, from coordinate 2,850,039 downwards.
CGAGACAACAGTACAGGTGAGAGTCCCCTTTCCCTTCCGGCACGAGACAGCGAGACGCACAGGATGGGCTTGACAGCCTGGGAGATCAAAGTCTCCTAATCCCTTGCAGAGCAGGGACAACGCACATGCAGCCTCAGTCACTGCCATGCTCCTTCTGCCTTCCACCGAGCCAGCAGAGTTCCGGTGGAGCAGCAGCGCATGGCGGACTGGGGCATTGCAAGCCTCCTCTCAGTGCTCCCTTAAGGAGGGTAGATCCTAGCCTGGAGGGACCAGCTGATAGGCTGAGGTGAGTTCAGCCTCCAAGGTCAGTTTGGCTCATGGCCTGTCTGCTGGCATGGCCATCGCGGGCTAACGATGACAGTGGTATTTGTGATGTGGACACATACACCATCTGTTGAGGAGACCACCAACAGCTGTTGGGTAGTAGGAGTGTCTGGTCCAGTGACTAGGGCCCTGGGCTGCTACTCAGGACACCTCAGCTCTAGTCCTGGCTCTACCGTGTGACGCTGGGGAAGTTCTGTTCTTTGTCTGCCTTGTCTATTTAGAGTTCAGGGGCTGTCTGTTATGTTATGTTTGCACAAAGCCTAGCACAATAGGGTCCCGATCTCACTACCGTAGCGCCTCCGTATTTTACCGTGATGACCCAAATAATTAATACTAATGATTTTCGATCGCTACTGCCAGGGCCGGCTTTAGGCCGATTCCCCCGATTCCCCGGAATCGGGCCCTGTGCCTAAGAGGGCCCCGCGCCTTAGGCGCCTTTTTAATTTTTTTACTCATCCGGCAGCAGTCCGGGTCTTCGTCGGCACTTCGGCGGCGGGGGGTCCTTCAGTGCCGCAGAAGACCCGGAGTGAGTGAAGGACCCCTCACCACCAAAGTGCCGCCGAAGACCCGGACCGCCGCCGGGTATTCGAATTGGGCCCCGCAGTTTCTAAAGCCGGCCCTGGCGACTGCCCTAGGTTGACTTTGAACCAACTGCATAAAGCAAAAGGCCCTGGCTGTACCGTAAAATCCCATCCTTCCTTTTTATACTTTTCCCCTCCCTTGTTTTCGCAACCTTGACCTGCAATTGCTCAAGTGAATAAAGATTCCTAACTATTCACAGGAAGTTTGGAGTTCCGTCTTGGGTTTTCTTGTCTGTTTGGGTTTTTGTTTTTTTTCCATTCCTTTCCCCTTGACAATGAAGCATATTTGCAACATAGTCAAAGTTTGACTGTGAAAGTAAATAGCTGAGAGACCTCCGCAGCTAGAGAACTCCCAGGGCGTTTGTAGGCTCAAGTTCAAATGATTCAGCACACAACATCCAGAGGAGAGAGAGCAAAATAATTCAGTTTGGTATCACTGAAAAGCAGGATTCCCAGGTCGCCTCTACCAGCTTGCTCCCAGAAGAGTATCCAAAAATGAGATAATACTTAGTCCTGCCGTGAGTGCAGGGGACTGGACTAGATGAGCTCTCGAGGTCCCTTCCAGTCCTACGATTCTATGTTTCATTGGAAGTGGGGCTGGAATTTGGCTTCAAAATGCAAAGGTTTGTTTTGCTGCCATGTCACAGCCGTGACTGATCTGTTTGTTTATTTCTCGCTCGGAGAGGCTTGCTATTAATTATGGCTTGGACGGGCTCAGCACTTTTTATTTTTTAATCCCTGCAGAGATTGTCAGTCGGCGGCCAGCGAAAGCACCGGGCCTCCTGGCAACGCTGCCCCCTTGCTAATTGCCTCCATTTGGCAATTGCCGTCACCATTGGCAGTGGTTTCGATCCCTGGATCGGCATCATTTCCAGGCAGTGTCTGTTCCCTTAGGGATTCGAGGGATGAACCCAGCCAAACGTTAGGGTCTGGGTTGTAGCTAAGGCGCACAGGCTCCTGCTGAGGTGGAGTTGCACCTCCATCTAGGGGGCCTCCAGCGCACATTACACCCCAGGGAAACACAAGGTGACAGCAGATGAGCTGCCCCATTCCATAGGATGGCGTGGCATTCTCTCTCCAGTGCCCCCAGCTAGCCGAGGTCCGCATCTGCTGATCTCCTCCATTCCATCCCCCGTCAAGGATGCCAGTGCCCACGGGAAGCAAGCGTGGCACGGTCTTGGAAGTCTCCCTCCTTGTCCCCTCTGAGCACAGGCAGGCTGGCCCAAGATATGGAGCAGCACCATCCTTCGTTTACAGGGATTTTTACTGCTGGTGGAAGGTACTGGCTTGATGGGCCTGGAGACTGGATATCCACAATCGGGCACATCATGGGCAGCAGCGGTGCAAGCTCCCCTCCCCCCCCCTCAGCCCCCCCGGCCCCAGCACCATTTCACCACCTTGCCTCAATCCAGACCCTAAGGAGACCCAGAGGATAATTCAGACTCATGACTTTCTCCATGTGTTTCTCTCCTTCTCCTGTTCCTACAGGAAGCTGCTGAAATCTACCCTTGTCCTTATGCCTCTGTTTGGAGTTCACTATATAGTTTTCATGGCTTTGCCATATACAGAGGTGTCAGGGATTCTTTGGCAAGTTCAAATGCACTATGAAATGCTGTTCAACTCTTTCCAGGTACTGTACCCTGTTAAGCTTTCTAGGCATTTTAAGGACAAAGTAGTGGTATTCGGTGGGACGGAACGTGGACATCAAATGTGTTCTGTTTTGGGAGAAAGGATTTTTAATCGGTGCCAAGTTACACTCCCAAGACTTAATGGATGTACTTTGGTGCTGGCGGTATTATGTATTTGCAAACCGTGTTAGGGTACTTTGGGACAATGTGTCAGGCAAAAAATGTAATCGTTTTACGATCATTTGTCCACCCAAATCCCTTGAGATCCAGGTTACATCCTCAGCAGGGATAGGTCAAGAGAGCTGCATGGATTTAAGCCAGCTGGCCTCAAAGTAGCTTGTCCTAGTCCTACAAACGGATCCGCTGACATGAACCGCAGCACCCCACTGAAGTCGATGATAAGCAGGGGTATAATGCGGATCTGAGTGCAGGACTGGGATCTTTTAGCCAAAATGAGTGCAGCCATCTGATGAACATTGTGTTGCATGCACACTGCACAGCCCTCCCTTAAGGACAACCTACTGACCAACAGTTTAAAATCTTAAGTGACTGACTAGCGTGGCTGACATGAAGCTGGCAAATTAGAGCTGGGCTCAGACAAACTCTGGATCCAAAGTGCGGGGAGGTGCAGATTCAGACTGGACCTGACATGGGAGGACCTGGCCCTGCATTCTTTGCACACCCAGAACTCCCATTTGGGTGCAAAGGGAATGCATGACTGGGTCCCAGAACTGGCTTCTCATCTCATCTGATCCTGAATTTCCCACATCCCAACTGACTGTCCAGTTTTGGGCCCCACACTACAAGAAGGATGTGGAAAAATTGGAAAGAGTCCAGTGGAGGGCAACAAAAATGTTTAGGGGGCTGGAGCACATGACTTATGAGGAGAGGCCGAGGGAACTGGGATTATTTAGTCTGCAGAAGAGAAGAATGAGGGGGGATTTGATAGCTGCTTTCAACTACCTGAAAGGGGGTTCCAAAGAGAATGGATGTAGACTGTTCTCAGTGGTAGCAGATGACAGAACAAGGAGTAATGGTCTCAAGTTGCAGTGGGGGAGGTTTAGGTTGGATATTAGGAAAAACTTTTTCACTAGGAGCGTGGTGAAGCACTGGAATGGGTTACCTAGGGAGGTGGTGGAATCTCCTTCCTTAGAGGTTTTTAAGGTCAGGCTTGACAAAGCCCTGGCTGGGATGATTTAGTTGGGGATTGGTCCTGCTTTGAGCAGGGGGTTGGACTAGATGACCTCCTGAGGTCCCTTCCAACTCTGATATTCTATGATTCTATGTCTGCCCTGACACTGGACTATACAGTCAGTCTCTCCCCACTTCCCCCCGAATATTTATTTATACAAAGTGGAACATCTCCAACAAGCGAGTGTGAGAGAGCCCCACCCCAGAGTACTCCATAGACGCAGCGATTAGGCCGCTCACCTGGGACATAGCAGACTGGGGTGCAAGTCCCTGCTCTGCCTGGTTCAGAGTAAGGGTTTGAACGTGGGACTTCTACCTCCATGCTAAGTGCCCTCATCACATGAGCTATGGGATCTTCTGAGAGCTCTGGGGTTTTCTGCAAAAAAATTCTAAAGGTCTCGGGTTTGTCCTGATGCGAAACAGGCACATTTCTGAAAGCTTGAAAATTTTCCCAGGGCAGGAAAATGACCTGGGACAGTGGTGAGCAGCTGCTCTTCCAAAGCCTTTACAGGACATCTGCAACAGGAAACAAATGTGCATTTTCTAACGCAGCCTAGGACAGATGTGCCAGCCAGCCAGCCAGGATGCTTTAAACGCTGGTTAGCCGCTAGCCTGGAGGACAGTCATTGTCACCCGTTTCTTGTAGGCTGCTAGACAACAGGAGTTTTCCTAGTTTGCGCTGGTTTTTAGCTGGGGTAAACTGGTGTTGCTCCATTGCCATCAGTGAAACTATGTGGATTTGGGCCACGGTTTCAGTGAATAGACATTGAGCTGCAGCAGGATAAATGCTAATGTGTTGTTTCATCTTCTTTCCAGGGATTTTTTGTTGCCATCATATACTGTTTTTGCAATGGAGAGGTGAGTGTCTTTGGTTCTTAATGATCCTCTTTCGTTATAAATAGAGTCCAAATATCTACAGTCAGCTAGTCCCACTGGGGTTAACTCTACTGAGGTCACTGGAGTTAGGCAAGCAGAGAATTAGACCCTAGGTATAGAAATGTCTCCACTGCTTTGCACCTTACTTAGTCATTTCCCCCTGGGTGAAGTGGATCTAAAATGCTACCAAACGAGAATCGGTTCAAACTGGGTATAAAACATGACTGCTCTGATCTGGTAATGTTTTATGTCCCCCTCTGCACCAGGGTAAATGAGAGCACCAAGGACAAGATGGTGGAGAATCAGGCGCATACCATCTGAGCCATTTAGGGGAAGATTATTGGCAGCCCATATGGAAGAGCCTCTCACAGCAGCAATCCCTGTGCTTTTGGGGAACTCCAGATCTGCTCGCTTCCTCCCCGCTTGCAGATTCTTGGAGGCAGGGAGGCCGAGCCCCCACTCTTTTAGCACAGTGGGGATGGTACATTGGGATGACAGTTGAGTCCATCTGAATGACTGGAGCAAAGAGGGCACTCTTAGAATCATAGACGTGTAGGACTGAAAGGGCTCTTGAGAGGTCTTCTAGTCCAGTCCACTGCATTCAAGGCAGGGCTACATAATAACTAGACCATCCCTGACAGGCGTTTGTCTAGCCTGTTCTTAAAAACCCTGCAGTGACAAAGATTCCACAACCTCCCTAGGCAATTTGTTCTAGTGCTTAACAACCCTGACAGTCAGGTGGTTTTTCCTAACGTCCAACCTAAACCGCCCTTGCTGCAGTTTAAGCCCATTGCTTCTTGTCCTTCTTGGACAAGGTGAGATGTCTGCCTGGGCCCAGTCTTCCCACGGCTTCTTCTGGGAGAAGCTCTGCTGCTCTCTACACAGGGCTATGTAAGTGCCATTATTATCTTGCCTGTGAAACGTAGCCCACTACTTGTTAATGTTGAGTTACTTCACCAGCCTCTAAACCTTCTGGTAACTCACACTCTTTTCCTGCATCATCAGCAGTGCCCATTCTGGGGGACTGTTGTTTGTAGTTCTTCTTGGAGCAGCAGGGAGAGCTCAGGTGGAGTTGATTCACCAGGCTACCATTTTACTCTCTGGTAAAATGCATAGGGATTGAGGCCAGAACAGACCACTATGATCATCTGCAGCATAACACAGGCCAGTGAACCTTACTCAGCGATTCTTACATCAAGCCCAGTAGTTTGTGTTGGAAATAGAGCGTAATCATTTCGAAAGACATCCAGTTTCAATGGAAAAACTCCAAATGACAAGAATCCACCCCATCCCTTGGTGAGCTATTCCAACGGTTAATTACAGTCTGTGTCAAAAATGGGCATATTGTTTCCAGTTTGAACACCGCTGATTCACCTTCCAGCCATTAGATCTTGTTTTGCTAGATTAAAGAGCCTTCTGCTACCTGATACCTTCTCCCTTTGTCAGTACTTAACGGACCATGATTAACTTGCCTCTTCACATTCTCTTTGCTACGCTACCTATAGATTGAGCTCCCGCAATCTCTCGCAATAAGGCATATTTTGCAGATCGCTCGTTCTTCTTGTAGATCTTCACTCCAGTTTTGCTGTTGACATTGCTGCTCTTTGGAGAGAGTATAAAACCCAGGCCGTGCCAACTTGTAGCCATTCAGAATCCAAGGGCATTTTTTTCTGGAGAGTAGAGGTATTAACCCAGGCGTCCTGGCCACGTTCCAATCTGGATAATGACTTTCTGTCATCCTAAATCTCCATATTAGTCCAGAACAAGTGTTTGATTTAAATACTAACGCTGCAACGGGACACGAGGCAAAGAACAAAACTAGTGGCCTAGCTAAGAAAGCCTAATGGAAAAACATTCATCATGGCCTGATAGCAACTGCCATGTGGCATGGTAAAAACATTCACTCAAGATTAAGAGATTCTAAGGTCAGACGGGACCACTGATTACTACACTGTGTGTTACCAACGCTGGCTCTAAATTATGGGCTGGGTGTTGTTGGCTGGTTGGTTGATTGGCCAGGGTTTTTTTGGGGGGGGATAGACTGCATATGGAGAACAAACGGTTTGAATGATCCCAATATACCGGAAGTTTGCTATACTTTTTTAAAGAGTTTGCGGTAAGACATGGTGGCTTCCTTTGGGACCGAGCCTTTCAGAGTTTTACCTAGCAGGCAGTGGTTTGGTTGCTTACGGCTCAAAGAGGACTCCGAATAGGCAGCTGGGAAGGGAAATCTGGAGGGGAAGGTCACGCATCTTCCACCAGGAGAAAGCGATAAAGTGAAGGAGAGAGAGCGCCAATCAGTTAGGGACACATAATAGGGCCAGATCCTTAGGTGGTGTAAATGAATCTATGTCCACTGAAGTCAATCCAGAGTCCGTTGAAGTCAGGGGAGCTGTGCCCATTTATACCAGCTGAGAGATGGGAAAGACCCAACAGGCCTTCTAGTCCATCCCAGGCTGCCACTTGGCCCAGTCGAGTGGTAAATGGTGCAAGCAATGGGACTTCCGCCATTGTCCTCAGCAGACCATTCCACAGTCTCATTTATCCTGCCACTAAGGGGTGGTTCATGATATCCAGCATAACAATCCCTTTGTCCCCATTTGAATCCCATTACTCCTATTAATCCCACAGGCAGGTATCTCTATCAACACTACCTCCTTCTGTAGCCCAGTTGCCAGCGTCATCCCACACCATTCTTCCCTTCATTCCTCACTCACGATCTTCCCTCTCTTTTCTCTCCATCTCTTCAGGTTCAAGCCGAAATAAAGAAGTCATGGAGCAGGTGGACTTTAGCCCTTGACTTTAAAAGGAAAGCACGAAGTGGGAGCACGACCTATAGCTATGGACCCATGGTCTCCCATACCAGCATCACTAATGTAACCACCAGAGGGGCCCTAGCCCTACATCTCAATACGAGACTTGTACCGGGTGCCCTCAACGGACACCGAAATTTGCCAGGCTATGTCAAAAATGGCTCAATTTCTGAAAACTCCATGCCTTCTTCTGGGCCAGAGCAGTACAACAAAGAAGAGGAGTACCTGAACGGCTCTGGACTTTATGACGGAGACAGACCCACGGTACTTGTTGAAGAAGAAAGAGAGACAGTGATGTAAAGAAAGAAGAAGAAGACATTTCCCAGAGAGCGTTTAGTGGGCAAAAGAATGCCAGGCCACAAATCAGATGCCAAGGGTTTTCATACAGTTTCTCTGTTCTGTAGAACAAGAGGTCAAGTTATATGGGAAAAGTGGACCACAGATGTGGCCAGCTGTTGATCACACACATTTACGTAGTGGTCTAGTCTTCAAGGTGTGAATGAAGGCAGTCTTCTCCAGACCCACGGTCCTTGTGACCTGTTGAACAACGGGGATATTCAGAGTTTACAAGGGGATGTACAAATGATACTCTGTAGTTTCGCCTCTCAGAGAGTGTCCACAGCACAAAGATGCAGGGAATTCAACCAAGTGAAACGAGACAGTCTGGTGAGGAATGTGACACACCATTTTCTTTCAGTGGTGCAAGCTACTCCAGGGTGTTGCCATCACTGCTTGGTTGGGTTTGGTTTTCTCATTCGTTTTAAAGAAGTCTAGCTGCCCTACAATCACCCACACCAGACTGGCTGAGTCCCACTGGCCATGTCTGCCAGTTCAAGAACACAGCACGGACAGCTCTGGTTTGATGGTTTTGCCCCTTCGTTATAAAACCCAACCCCTGGGGGTCATTGTGTGCAAGTTCCCTGCCGGAGGGGCCTTAATTCTGATTCCTTGATGATGCAGCGTGCTTTTGTGATAAATGACTCCCAGCTACTGGATGCGAGTGCCGAATGGGCTTCCCGTTCTCCTACCCAGAGCCCAAGCGACAAGCGAGAGGCCAGTACAATCCTAGGATTAAAATGCAAGTATCGGAATGTAATGCATTAGCTTGTCCAATCTTAGAAAGAAGCCCATTCTGTCTGCTTCTAAGTGGGTCGAGATGGAAAGGAAAGTTTGCAGCTGCCTGGGTGTGTGTGTGTGCATCCGTAAAGCCAACTCAAACCTTGTCTTTCTTTTCTTTTTGGAATTTCAGGAAAATTGACTTAAAATCTTTAAATTATTTTTCGTTCTCACCTCTGCATTTCCTGCTTCCTGTTGGGTCTGGGCAGGCCAAACTATCCTGCGGGACTGTTGTAGCAGTATTCCTATCTCAGCCGGGAGCAGGAAGGAGTGGGAGCTGGATGAGACAGCCTGTTCTCATGAGATGTACAGGCCAGTTTTACAGAGCCAAGGCATTTGGGTACTTCGGAATTCCAGACTTCTGGGTGCACTGCCGAACTTGCCAGACTTTTTGTGGTTTGACCATCAAGAACACACACGCACACGTAGGGTGGGCCATATCCTCAGCTGGTGGAAATGGTTGTACGGTTGTAGCTCCACTGAGGTCATTGAAACTACCTATTGAGAACGAGTATCCGGACATCACAGTGATGGGCCAAAAAGGGAAAACTGTAAAGATAGAGTCTGGGTGAATGGCAGGGAAAAGGGATCAGGGATATATTTTCACAATCTACCATTTCCCTTGCTGGTGGATTCTGTCGATGTCCTGCTGTCACCATGGAAGTAGGTGGTGGTGATGTTCCCCCACACTGGTACTTTTATCTGACTTGCCTGCTAAGCAGCAGTCAAGTGGTAAAATCCAGGGGTTAGACCTTTGGTTGCTGAAAATTGGCATAGCTTCCTTCAAGCCATTTCACACCAGCTGAGCTTATTGCTTTGTGTCTCTGTAGATGCCATGATTTAGAGCCACGAGGTGATAATGACAGAGCTGCCATTCCAGTGTGCCATTCCTCAGAGCCTCGCAGGGGGAAATCTGGCTGAGGCAGGCTAAATTCCTTCTTGGGCTCCCAATGCCCCGAGGCGAGCTGTGGTTTCTCAAGCCTCGATCTGGCCCATAATAGTACATTTTGGAAGTGCTTCCGGTATGTGAATCGTGTTGGCCTCATATAGGAATCATCTGGCTGCAGTCAAAACATAGTCAGAAAGAGAAGCTTGCTGACTGGTGATTCAGAGACATATCCATACCACCAGAGATGGACTACTGAATCCACTGCTCCTCTCGGGGCTTAAGAAGGCATTCCCAAAGCTCCTATCTTGATGGAGTCTGGTGGGGGGACCCTGAGAAGAGCAGCTGGTATCTTGACTCCACCTCAAGTGTCCTGTACCTGCCTTTGCACCACCTCTCAGGTTAAGACCTGATCCAAAGCCTGACCAAGCCCATGGAAAGCCTCCCATTGACTTTGCTGGGCTTCAGATCAGAACCTGGGATGGGGATTGTGGTGACCAAGAGGGCGCCCCCGCCCCAGGGCTCTGAAGGAACTGTACTCCCCATTTCAGGTATAAATGAGGCAAATGTTGGAAGGTGACAATATTTATTTTTGATGTTTGTTTTTGTTTTGTGTGGTTAGAATAAGTCCAAATATTCTTAGCAATTTACCACCGAATGGCAGCTATTGAAATGTCAGGTCTCCAAAGGGTGAATCGGTTTGGTTGTGGGGCTTTTTTTTTTTTATAAATACTATGCAGAAATTAAGTAATCTTGCAAGGAAAAACGGATGGACTGAGTGAAAGTCTGGCGCTGAGAGCAAGCCAACATTGCAGAAATCTGGGTCAGTCTGAAGCGCTCACTGCTTGCATCTTAGCCATAGATGCTGGCATAGCCTCTGGAGGGAATTGGAAGAAGCGGAAGTTATTGTCAGTCAGCCGTCAGCATTGTACACTTGAGTTATTTAGCATCCCATTCAGCCGAGCTGCCGATGTGTAATCCCAATTCGAGAGAGATGCATTAAGTATGCTGGCTCTGGCTTTCCAACCCTTGCATGGACCCTTTCAATCTGCCCCCCTCCAATCCCCAATGGACGTGTGTTGTGCTTAAAACCTACCAAGTGGACGCTCGACCCTTGTGACTGTGTCACTCAAAGAAAGAAATTACTTAGCAACGTTTCCTTACTGGGGTGATTCATTATTTACTCGTGTTTGCTGAAGACAGCTCGAGATGAATAACGTGTTTGGAAATCATTTAGCAAAGTTCAAGTAATTAACAAGAGCTATGAAATTAATTTATTTGTAAAGACAACGTGTATAATAAATAAATGTAAATTTGTCACTGGATTTAATGACCAGAACCTGCTGTCAGTTGCTAAACATGACCAAAAATTACCTGGAGATGGGGAGGGAAATCTATTCTTGATCATTTCCAACACAAATAGTATGTAATGATAAGTAATTTTTTCCCTTTGAGTGTTCATATGCATGAACAGAATTGCATGTAAGAATTAAGAACATAAAAAATGGAATTTGTCTGGTTTTAAAGTGAATCATACTGTATTGTTGTTGAATCCTATTCAAATCCTACCTGTGCTGAAAGCAAGAGTTGCAGAGAACTGATGGTGGAGTCTATAGGGCCTGATACAATAACAAATGAAGTCAGTGGAAGGTGCGCTTTGGATGGAGCCTATGGTATCTTGCAAAGGGGTAAAGGAGAAGGAGCCTCCAAAATTGAGCGTTGGGATCAGCTTTGGAGATATCGCAGTTGGATTATGGGCCAAATTCATCTTTGGTGCCCAACTGCAATGAGGGGCTGAATTTGAGCCCGTACAAATTGGGTTGATAATCTGGTGAAAAAGCTCGTTCTTCTCTGGCGTTTCTGGTGGCCACCACTAGCACCGCAAGATTATCCTTCCTTGCTCTGTCACCATGTCTAGTTCGGGTCAGATACTGGATGCAAGGGGGGGAAATACCTAAGGGCTTCAGAACCACAAAAAGAAAAATAACCTTGTCTGGAGTTCAATTCTAGGACGGTTCCAAGGGGGGACAGTTGTCCTCCTTTTTATCTGTGCCAGCTTGCACTCCTCCCTGATGTTTGCTCTGGGATGTCTTATTTGTCGGCGTAGCCATGTTGAAAAATGATCTGCAGCATTGAGACCATTCAGGTTTCTCTTCAATCTCGTGTCCAAAAGTTTTGCTCTTGTTTCCAGCTGGCTCCCTGCTCCCTTCCTTCCCATCAACAGCCATGCAATCTGAGCTCTTCACTGTTTAATCTACCTCCTCTCTGAAATACATAGAGATGTTGCTCTTCCCCTTCCTTGTGATTCTTGAAAGGCAGAAGGTGCGTTCTATGTGGGTAATCCCCTATCGTCTCTGCTCTGTGTGCGTGGGTTTGTAGGCCCCCTATAAACTTGTTTCATCTTTGTTCCTGAGAGATGGTGTCATTTTTCACTGTTCCTCCACTTTGTCCCATCTCGTCTTCCTGGAGTTCTTACTTTTTTAAGAGCCAGATCTTGTAATCCTTACACAGTCCATTCTTGGGGCAGGTTTTGATAGCATTGATGGAAATTAGAATTTCAAAATTTTGGCAACAATTTTCGATTTAAAAAAATATTGGGGGGAAAAATGGGATGAAATGTTTGTAAAAATGCATTCTCTTGTTTTCTGATGAGAGATGACTGAAATAATGTAAATTTGGAAATTTCAAAAATTTAGGGGAAAAATGTCTTTGTGGGTTCTTTTAACTAGCTGTAACTTCTGATACCTTTACTCACATTCAGTTACACCAAGAATCAGTCAGTGGCTTCAACCAATACTACTCAACGAGAGTAAATGGGTCAGTCTGGCCCTTACTCGGCCAAAACTCCCCTTCAGAACAATGGAAGTTTCTCCTGAGAAAGCACTGTGTGAAAACAGAACAAGCACTGTATGAGTCAGCCCTTAGAGGGTATGTTGGAATAATATGAGAAGCCGTCCTGTGCACAACTCTGCCCTCTACTGGCTGGAGTGTTCATGAGTTTCACATCTGGTTGTGCCTGTAGCTTGTTGAGCAGAAGCCCATGCTTTGGAACAAAAGCATGTGAGGTGTATGCCCAATGCTACAGTTTAGCTCATGACCTAGGTGTTTCATGTGTGTTGTGGTCATGGAGTCTGGAGGTTCTTGCACAGCTCAGTGAACTTAGCTCTGGGCTGCCTCTTTTTGTCCATCTGGATAAATCAAGGTTTTTCCTTCCATTGAGTTGCTTTCTTTAGTGCATTATGTGAAGACCATGTTTCCAATCACCTGGTAACTCTTTCAGGGTGGGCTGATGGTGCCTGATGAACTGAAAGTAGATGCCAGGAAACAGAGTATATAAATTATTTGGTGCCTGATTCTCCATTGTCCTGTACTTTGTGTCATCTTTGATACCACTGCTCAGTTAGTGTAAATGAGAATAGAATATCAGGGTTGGAAGGGACCTCAGGAGGTCATCTAGTCCAATCCCCTGCTCAAAGCAGGACCAATCCCCAGACAGATTTTTACCCTAGTTCCCTAAGTGGTCCCCTGAAGGATTGAACTCACAACCCTATGTTTAGCAGGCTAATGCTCAAACCACTGAGTTATTCCTCCCCCCACAAGGCCACAGAAGTACATAATTCTGACAACTGAGGGGGCTGTCCTCCTCAGGAGAGGGAATAAAGCCAAGAGGGATTAAGCAAAATTAAAATGATTAATGATTATCTTCACTGAACTGCCGATCCTCTAGCAAACACAGAGCTAAAACCATCTCTTCACCATCTCCTGTTCTGAGTCTTGGGCCATTTGAGCGCTGATGGAAGCAAAAGACAATCGGAGCAGTCTCTTCCAATTTAAACCAGTCTGTGGGGAGCCAGAAGGCTTCAGTGTCCGTCTCTTGGATTTCTAATCCTCTGTAAGTGGGGGTACCATGCTGCCATCTGCAACTTGTAATTGCCTGGCAGGAGGGTCAAACATTTAGTAGGATGTTGGCTTAGGTCTTCACCATGCCAGCTCTATCTAACCTCACCTGCTGGGTGAGAGATTGTTTTGAGCCCAATGGCGTGTTTTGAAGACTAGACATTCCTAGATGCGACTTGTGCTTGAACTGTCTTGCCATTTGACTTTTTAAATTTGCTGTTATTTCTGAGGGGTTGCCATGTTGTAGATTTCGTGAAGGACACACACAAAATCCCATTCCAGCTACTGAGCCTGTAAAGCTTTTACGACATCTCTCCACACAGAGTGGGGTTTGTAGCCTATTCCTCTAGGGTGTCTTGAAACGAGAAATGTAGTAAATTGCCAAGGAACTGAGTCTGCAAAAGACCTTCTAAATAATGTCCTGTAGGAATGGCCATGGCCTTTTGGTTTGCCTGGAAAACATGATGGTTCATAAACTGCATGAATAAAAGGAAAGAACACGTCCATCCCTATTCAGCGATCTGGACTGTGCGGCAGCTTTTGTACTGTTGTGAAATTGAAAGGTTGGACCTATTGGACAGCAAATATGGTTGGCCTGAAAGAACATCCTGTTTCCAAAACAGCAAATCCTGCCATCTTTATAAAAGTTCACTGGCCCATCACCATGCCATGCAAACCATTTTCTGACCTCCCTCAACATCAAAACTAGAGCTTTGGCTAGTGGGCGGAGCTGTTAGCTAAGGTTGCAGCAGAAAAGGAAATCATGGCTGAGTTGCTATAAACCCATGTGACAGAACATGAGAGACTAAATCGTAGTTCATCTGCACCAATTCATAAAATCCTGGTGAAAGACACACAAGCCTGGCTTTGACTTGGGCTTCATTGACAAGCGAGAAGTAGCTTAGGGTTGCCTTATCTTTTCCCTTAATGGACGTTTGCCTAAAAGTTCTGAGAGGCAAGTCTGGTCTTTATGTCCCATTTGATCCTTGGTGTCTCCATTGGAAATGCCAAAAAAGCTAGTTTGGATGGAGACACTTGTCCATTAAGAATTTGACTAAGACCTACCCAACTCCATTTCACAGAAGCAACTTCTGGGCTCAAAGCAACTCATAAGAATTTCTGTCTCAATTTGATTCGAAACAACAACCTCGAGACAAAAGTCTGAGGCTACGTCTTCACTACGGGGGGGTACGCGAATAGCGTAGCTGAATTCGACGTATCGCAGCCGACTTACCCCGCTGTAAGGACGGTGGCAAAATCGACCTCCGCGGCTTCCCGTCGACGGCGCTTACTCCCATCTCCGCTGGTGGAGTAAGAGCGTCGATTTGGGGATCGATTGTCGCGTCCTGACGAGACGCGATGATTCGATCCCCGAGAGGTCGATTTCTACCCGCCGATTCAGGCGGGTAGTGTAGACCTAGCCTCAGTCACAGACATTGGTAATGGGTTGCAATGGACCCCTCACCCCCAAATTAATTAACTTTACAACTATCTATTAAAAGCCAATGATATCAAAGGGGTCTCCTGATCAGGTGGCCTTGTTTAGAAAATACTGCTAAATATCTTCACTCACTAACTAAATCCCTTCTGTGGATGGAGGGCTAGAGGTTCATCTGGCTGAGAATTGTAGAGGTTAGTTTTTCATGCAGTAATATTTTTGTATCTGGACTCAGATTCATGCTTTGGCTGGCAGCCCATTCTACAGCTTTAATACAAAGCCAATTCAGAGTATCTGAAAGGAGACATAATGGGCTTAATTCAGCACGGCAGGATGCCAGTTTCCCAATGATTTCTGTGGCGTTACATCAGTGAAGAACTGAAGTACTGCAGTGCCAAATTGGTCTCTTGTTTTTGGAAGGGTGGATTTATTAGTCAAATACTGTTCTCAGGGACAGATAGTAATTAAACCCTTATTTTAACTGAGCCAGGCTGATAAGTAATTATGTATTTATTTCACCGGGTTATTTCCAGTGTCATTATTATTGTGATTGCCGCATGATGCCTGGCTGTCCGATCTTTGTTGAGCAGAAGGGCGTTCTCAACAGTGGATGGAATAGAAGTAATAAATTGAGACAACTGGCCATTCATAATTGGTCGCCAGGGCCAGACAGTTAGAAAAAGGGCCCGACTCTGATCTCCCAGCCACTGCTGTACGCCAGGAGTAACTCCACTGAAGTCATTGAATTACACCAGTAAAATACCACGTAAAAGAGATCAGAGTCAAGCCTTCTGTCGGAGGCTCATAGAGAATTCTTTTTCATGCTGCTAATCCAATGCCTCTATTCCTACCTATGAAAATTCTCTGCTAATAACTAGGGATTGGCCTAGCCACTTTAAGATTTCTAGTTACTACAGCTATAGGTGGGACCCCTTGCTCTACGATAACTGGATCCGCTGATGTTTGGGGTGGGTTTGTTTTTTTTTAATAAGAAGAAACAGTGCTGGCCTCTGTAGGTTAAGCCCTTGCATTTGTATTGGAGCCAAAGCCAGTGCTTCTAAGCACGTAGCGGAACAAATTTAGCCCCAATTAACCATGCAATCCCGTTAAATGAAGTTGCATGAGGCTAGACATCAGCTCCGAATCTGGCTCTAGCTTGAGGAAACATGAGCAAGTGAAAATGCTGCAACGAATAAAGTTTAAATAAGAGTCCACTTCAATGAACAGCATCAGAGACCAGAGAGGAATATAATTCTGGCACCAGTTCTGGAGAACATCCCTCCACAACACTTCTGCAAGTGCCCAACCCTTAGGGTACGTCTACACTTACCGGAGGGTCCAGCGGCAGGCAATCGATGTTCTGGGATCGATCCCGGAAGTGCTCGCCGTCGACGCCGGTACTCCAGCTCGGCGAGAGGAGTACGCGGCATCGACGGGGGAGCCTTCCTGCCGCGTCTGGACCCACGGTAAGTTCGGACTAAGGTACTTCGAATTCAGCTACGTTATTAACGTAGCTGAATTTGCGTACCTTAGTCCGAAGTGGGGGAGTAGTGTGGACCAGGCCTAAGCAT
Organism: Terrapene triunguis; assembly: GCF_002925995.2. NCBI lineage: Eukaryota > Metazoa > Chordata > Testudines > Emydidae > Terrapene > Terrapene triunguis. The sequence goes on along the minus strand of NW_020664462.1, from coordinate 2,833,718 downwards.
GTGTTTAAATGCTGTTCTGAATAGAGATGGATGTTAGCACATGAGTGACTTCTGTTCTGAACAGAGCCCTCACTGGGAGATCAAATGGCTTCTTTGACAAGATCTGTTCTTCTTTCTCTCTCCCTTCCCCCACACAGGCAGAGATCACTTTTTTCAACCTTCCCTTCTGTCCTCCAGCGCAGATAAGAAAGATGTCCCTTGCACAGGTCTGAGCACAAAGAGAGAAATCCAGGAATTAGGGGTTCTTGTTCTCATATTTAACCTCCCTCTGAGCTCTGGTGTCCGCTTACCCCTCCACCTCTTTGGGACTGTGTGACGGTCAATAATTTAGGGACAGATTCTCAACTGGTGGCTCTTAGCATAGTTCCACTGAAGTCAATTTCAGATGAACTCCTGGCCTCACTGAATTCAATGGTGAGGCTCCCATTGATGTCAATGAGGCGGGATGTCACGCTGTTGTTTCTGGAAGCGGTATAAGGCTCAGTATCATTATTCCAATGAACAACCCCCCTAACCTCCCCTGCTTTGGAATAATAATTAACACAAGCTTTGAAGTAGCCCAGAAAGTACAGCGGGAGGGCAAGGTCATGTCTGTAGTACAGCCTCGTTTGTCTGAAATGGGGTTTCAGAGACAGAACTATGGAGAGGTCAGATCTCTAGTTGCGGCCATCGGGGCAGTTAGTAGACAGGTGTTTCTGGATATGGGGGCCATCCAGATGGGAGAGCGTTTGGGAAGAAAGTGGGTTGAATACACGGTTTTGTTCCTGTCCATTGGTTTCCTGTCCAAGTGGGCCCACCTCCTCTGAAACAAAGCCAGACAGTGACCATCCGTACTAGGCGAGCAATGTTTCAGGTCACGGGGCATGTGGACTGGGGACTAGGGGTGTGTGGTAAGATACAAGTCATTTGGTGGCTTAGTTCCCCCAGTGAGGGTCCTATATGGTGACCAGATGTCCCGATTTTATAGGGACAGTCCCGATTTTGGGGTCTTTTTCTTATATAGGTTCCTATTACCCCCCACCCCTGTCCCGATTTTTCACACTTGCTGTCTGATCACCCGGTCCTAATAAAGGGAAAGAATAGCATCAATAGGCCAAATCTGCAACTGCTATAAATCAGCCTGGCCCTACTGACTTGGGGCTTACCAGTTTATACCCATGTACATGTGCACACACGAGAAGCTACAGAAGGAATGCAGATGCCGGGGCAGATTGCGCTGGCCCCAGGCTACAGAAGCACTAGGTCACTTGCTTGTCTTTCTGGTGAGCTAGGCAAAATGGACAGGAGGTGATTTACCTGCTGCTAAAACCCATTGCTACTTCTCAGCAACTCCATGCTAAGCCAACAGTGGGGGGTGGCCACCGGCAACCTGATATGGGCACTAGAGAGGATCCTGACTCCCATAAGCCTGCAATGTCCTCCGCTCCAAACGCTGGCTCCTTTTTCTGACTGGAGCAGGAGGGAAAGGGGTGGGCATTGACCAAGGAGCGCTTGCATTGTGTGTTGCTTTTTAGATCACATTTCACGTCACAGGGGGGGAAAATATAAAGGACAAAACTGTGATTTATTTCTATGTACTATTGAGACACTGCATTGTGATGTCTTCAGTGATGCATATGGTTTACATTCCTCCACCTTTACTTTTCTGTATGGACCAAAATAATGAAAGGAAAATGAAAAAACCACAGGTGTATGTAAAAAAAAAAGGGAATTAAAATAAAAAGAAATCTTTATTGATTTGTGAACGTTTAAGGAACTTTGTTTGTGTGCCTCTCTCGCTCTAAACCCTGAAGACACTTGTATTTTCAAGCCTGCCAGTCCATAAGAACATAAGAACGGCCATATTGGGTCAGACCAATGGTCCATCTAGCCCAGTATCCTGTCTTCCGACAGTGGCCAATGCCAGGTGCCCCAGAGGGAATGAACAGAACAGGTCATCATCCAGTGATCCATCCCCTGTCACCCATTCCCAGCTTCTGCAAACAGAGGCTAGGGACACCCTCCCTGCCCATCCTGGCGAATAGCCATTGATGGACCTATCCTCCATGAATTTATCTAGTTCTTTTTTGAACCCTGTTGGTTGGACCAGTGCTACATATTCCATCTGCCTAAATGTGCATGCAAAACAAGAAACTACAGTCCAGATTCTCCCGCTGGTGCAAATCAGTGTAGCTCTATTGACTTCAACACAGCAATGCCATTTACATCAGCTAAGAATCTGCCCCTGCACGTGCCAGGACAGTCCATATGATGCACCATTGAGTTTTGTGTAGGAACAAGTGTTGTTGGACAAAACTGTTCCCTTCCGCCACTGTTTAACAGTGTGCCGTATGCGCTGGTTGGCTGTGACACTCAACCCCAGAAGTGGCTGTATTTCAGTGATGCTTTCAGGCTGGCAATTGCTATGCTAATGTATCGAGAAAACTCCAGAAGGCTTTAGTCAGGCGAAACTGCCATTGACTTGAGTGGGAGCTCCGGGCTTCTCTGAAAACCAGGCAACGAATATAGGTGGATATACATGGAGTAGTTGGCTTGATTTTTAAAACTGCTTAGTTCCTGCAGCTCCTAACAGTGGGGAGTGGGGACAATTTTGACCAAGGACACTTGGACAAATCCTTGTTTCTATGCAAAGCTCCCCAGACTTTTCAGTGTCCACACCAAGCAGAGACAGGACCCCACACAATTGGTGAGGTGCATGAGGGATGAATTTTCTGATGTGCTGGGTTCTGGTCCTTGCCAAAAGGAGGCTGGATACTATATAGACCAGTCGTCTGATTCAATATGGCGACTTCAATATAAGAATGAGATAACACACTACAGAGGTCCACAGAGGAGAGCTGCCTTTGGACAGTAGGTTTCCATGCTTGCAAGGACCTTTGGAGTCCCACTGGAAGCCGTAGCTTGTCTGTATTTCCATGAGAAAACCACCCTGACAGTGATCTCCATGACTCACCCTCATAACCTGCTCCATGCTTATCCTGGACCCAAGCAATTTCCATTGACTTAGTTGGAGCTGGGGGATGCCCAGTATCTCTCAGGATCCAGGCCCTGAATCCCCCCTGGCTAAGGCAATGGTTGTTGGAAATGGACAAAACCAAGGCGAAGAAGTGAAGCTGCAGTAATAGGCTGAAACAAGGAGATCCCACCTTGTCTTCCCTTCCCACCATACGCTCTTCCATGTAGCAGCGCCTCTTGCTTCTATTATTCTCCTGATGTGGCCGCAGTGGCTATTTTGAAAGAGGCACTCATACCAGCTGATATTCTTATGTTCTCAATATCCTATAGGCTTCTCTTTCCATTCAGAATTATGCCAGGCCTTCAGTAAGCCGGGAGCGAACAATGCAGAGTGGCTTCTCTGGAACGCTCCAAAAGCTTAGTGTAAAAGACCTAACTCGAGATGAGCGAATGCTATTCTACATGAGTAATACACGCAAATGCAGTAGCATCCAATTGATGGAGGGTGCCCTGTTTCGCAGGCCTTTGTCCCAATTTTCTGGAATTCCTGATAGACAAGAGGCATCCGTTCGAGACTCAAAATGTTGTGCCTTCCTTCCTGCTTATCTAGAGTTAACTGTTATGCAAGTCTGGCCTCAATTGATTATCTTTGTATTATGGCAATTCCCAGAGACCCCAGCTGAAATCAGGGCCCCGTTGTGCAAGGTGCTGTACAAACACAGTAAAAGTCTCTCTACCCTGGAGACCTGACAATCTAAATAAAGAGGCTTTCCACCATCCCCACCCCCTGAACTGAGTTGAGATGAAATCGCACTAGAGAAAGCCAGTGGCAATGACATTCTGCGTCGGCTTGTGTTCCTGCAGCATCAGCCAGCAGAGGCACTCCTCCAAACGGGATAGGGTGGCCAGGCGCCAGGTTTTTGACTGGAAAGTCCGGTCGAAAAGGGGATCTGACAGTGTCCGATCATATCTACTGACCGGACACCTGAAGTCCAGTTACTGCCGGCTGGGGAAGTGGAGAGGCGCCGAGTCATCAACCGCGCCAGCCCCTACTTAGCCGGGGCTGCCTCTTACCTGCATCAGGTGGCTGCAGCTCCCAGCCCCGGCTCATCAGGCGAGTCCCTCCCAATCTGGGCCGAGGTGGGGGAGAGAGGGAAAGAGCACCCAGTGATGGGGGGAGGGGGAAAGAGGAGCAAACGGGGGCAGGGCCTCGGGGGGAAAGGGCAGGGCAGGAGCAGGGCCTTGAGGGAAGAGGCGAGGTAGGGGTGAGGCCTGCAGGGAAGGGGTGGGGCAAGGACGGGGTCTCGGGGGGAAAGAGGTGGGGCAGAGGTGAGGCCTGTGGGGAAGAGGCAGGGCAAGGGCAGCGTCTCGGGGGAAAGAGGCGGGGCAGGGGGGAGGCCTGTGGGGAAGGGGCGGGGCAAGGGCGGAGTCTCAGGGGGAAGGAGCAGGGAAGGGGAGGGTCCAGCACTCCTGCTTGAGTGTCCGGTTTTTAAATATTACAAAGTTGGCAGCCCTAGACTCCAAAGGGGTCCGAAAGGGTTGCTAACGCAAGTTTGTTATGCTGAGCCAGTATGGGACACAGGAAGATGAACCAAGATCTGCCTCTCAGGCTCACAATGGGTACCATTCGTCGAGTGCGGTGGAAATCACACGCAGGTGTCCTAATTAAGCAGAGTGACGGTGCCAATTCTGCATAAGGCTCGCTAACCTGCAGCTGGTTCCAAGGAACGGACTGCATTCCGCTGAGGCCCTCCTGTGGGAATGTGGAGGAAGCGGCTCGCTCCACCTTGCCCACCCCAAGCTGAGCCCAGACACAAACACAGCCCTTGCATAGCTGGGCCCTAAGCATATTCCCTGATGGTGCATCCCCTTTTCCCATGGCAAGCTTGTAGCCTTAAGGAAAACAACCATGCCCGCCCCCCACCCAGCACAGCCAGAGACACCTAAGCCCCGAGCCCCAAAGGGATTTAGGTGTCTTCTTACTCCCATTGGTGTCCATGAGCGTTAGGTGAGGATCTGGTGCTCTAGTGATTATGCACAGGCATAGGGCAGACCTTCCGGATCCTGCCACGTCTGTGAGTGGGGAGCATGCGGGTGAGCGTTTTCCCCCGTCTTTTTCACCTCCGTTCCTTTACAGCGTCTGACCCTGCACCACAATCCAGCCTGATGCATCGCTCCGGCCACTTAACTCAGCCGCTTTCCTGCGGCACAGCAATGCCTATTGTCTAGGAGGCCGGAGCAGCAGCTGTGTTGAAGGCCACATGGTGTTGCTGCTGACAAAAACACAACAGCAAAAAAGCCATGCTGAGCAGGCTTTAAACAGTGGGTGTAATACGAGGTGCCAGCGAAACCCACTGTACAGTGTGTAGGGTGAACAGATGTCCTGATTTTATAGGGACAGTCCCAATTTTGGGGGCTTTTTCTTATATAGGCTCCTATTACCCCCACCCCCATCCCGATTTTTTTACACTTGCTGTCTGGTCACTCTAATTACAGGGCCTCTCTGGGCCTGCTCCATAGAGGCTGTGAGTCTGTTACAACACTCTACACCCACAATGCGTTAGCACAAACTGTACTAGCGCATGCATTTGCCTCTAGGGGTTCCCCGTTCAAACTCTGCCGTTCCCATCATGTTACCCACAGGAGAACCCTCTACTCCCTAAACATGGAGTGCAGGAAGGGGAGACGCTCAATCCATGCCCAGCATAGAGGAGAAATTCAGCCTCCACTAACACACCGGGGGTGGCAAAGGAGGGTGGCCTGCTAGTCAGCCCCACAGATACGTTTTTTTTTAATCCTTAGGCTACTGGTCAATTCTAAATTGTTGAACTCTCTCACATTTGGCTAAGGTTGCCACCTGGCTAAGGTTGCCACCTGGCCAGTTTTTCTACTGGCTTGTCAGTTACTGGTTGCAATGTGCCAGGTTTTTTTTTGTTTGTTTTTTTTTTCCCACTTGTAACTTACAAGCAACTTGTAACTTACAAGCTGCTGGAAGCATCATAGAATCATAGAATATCAGGGTTGGAAGAGACCTCAGGAGATCTAGTCCAACCCACTGCTAAAGCAGGACCAATCCCCAACTAAATCATCCCAGCCAGGGCTTTGTCAAGCCAGGCTTTAAATACCTCTAAGGAAGGAGATTCCACCACCTCCCTGGGTAACCCATTCCAGTGCTTCACCACCCTCCTAGTGAAAGTGTTTCCTAATATCCAACCTAGACCTCCCGCACTGCAACTTGAGACCATTACTGTCATCTGCCACCACTGAGACCAGCCGAGCTCCATCCTCTTTGGAATCCCCCTTTCAGGTAGTTGAAGGCTGCTATCAAATCCCCCCTCACTCTTCTCCTCTGCAGACTAAACAAGCCCAGTTCCCTCAGCTTCTCCTCCTAAATCATCCTGCTCCACATGCCAGGCCCTCAATAGTGGCTGAGGTTCCTGCTCCTCTCAGCACCTAGGACGGGGAAGTGGGACAGACAGACTGAGGCTTTCCAACAGGGACGTGTAGGGAGCAGAAATGGGGAGCTGGGGAGGCAGGGACTCCTTGGGGAGACAGGAGGGGGCTCCCTCCAGGGCTGAGGCTCCTGGGAGGGAATGGGTGTAGGGGCTTATGGGTCGGGGGCTGGGGGTCAGGCTGGTGAGGGGATGCTTGAAAGAAGAGAGTCAGGCTGGGGGTGGGCAGTGGCAGGTTTTTTCCTTGAATCCGGGAGGTGGCAACCCTGGAGCTGGCCACTTCAGGCTGGGAACAGGCAGGGGCAGGCAATGGACACTGGGAAGGGCACAGAGACTGTAGCGCCTGAGTGATGAGCCCTGGCAGCAGGCATGAAGAGGGCGTATTAGCCCTCTGCTGGTGTGTCGGGGGGTGTTACAAAATGAGCTGGGCCTTTAAGAGCAGCACGGGCCGAGGCGCCCCCTGTGCCCAGGTTTCATGATGGAAGCAGCCTGGGAAGAGTCACAGGACTGAGGATGAGGTGATTGAGCATAGATGGCTGGGAGACCCTTTTAGTTAGACTCTGCCCTTGGCCAGAGGGCCAAAGCTCCCAACCTGGCCTCTCAGGCTGGAGAAACCCCAGCCCACTCGGAGGGAAACTGAGGCACGACAACATCAAAAAGGGTAATCTGCACCCTCCCCTGGGCTGGGGAGCTGGTGTGTTTTGGAGCTGGCAGGGAGGCCTCTGGGACAGGGAGGGAAGTGGTGCTACCCCTTGAGAAAATGGGAGATGGAGCCTGAGCCTACCTGAACCTGGCTCTCTGCTTAGTCAGATAGGATGAGTGCAAGGGGGTTAAACAAACACCCAGGCTCCACTCCAGGCCCAGTCGGAGGCTACAGCCGAGACTGTCTCTTTTAGAAACAAGAGGTGGCTGGTTCGATCAGGCTGCCTAGCTAGCTCAAAGTTCATACCCCGCTGGGTAGCCTCATTTTGTATTGCCAGCCCCAGCTGTTCAAACACCAGGAGGCAGGCCCTCAGCAATCACGAGATTTTAAAAATAAGAAACGTTGGGTGCTTTTGGGCGTCTGGTTTAAGGGCAGAAGGGGGTCCTCCTGATCATGTGACCACAGAACCTCACCCACCCACTCCTGGAGTAGGCCCATAATCTCTGGCTGAGTTACTGTTTAAAGTCTTCAAGTAACAGAGACTCCAGCATTTACTCTAGATCAAACCAGCAAGTGCCCTGTGCCCCATAGTGCAGAGGAAGGAGAAACCTGCTCCACCCGAGATCTCTGCCAATGTGACATGGGGGAGAATTCCTTCCTGGGGATCAGTTAGACCCTGAGCACGTGGGCAGGACCCACCAGCCGGACCCCTGGGAAAGAATTCTCTGCAGTTACTCAGAGCCCTCCCCATCTAGTGTCCCGTCTTTGGCTGTTGGAGATATTGGCTAATATTTGCATAGGCCATTGTAGGGTGTCTCCTCATAAACGTATCAAGCTTAGTCTTAAAACAAGATAGGTTTCTTTGCCCCGCACTTCTCGCCTTGGGGGGGCTGTGTCTGTGCAACTGTGAGGGCTTACTATTGTTTTAAATGAGAACTTGTCCTTCCATAACAGCATGACTCCAGGAGCTGGGACTTGAAGAAAAACACCAAATAGTACCAGACTTGCAACCCATTCTGTCACGTCCAGGGTCAGCTCCAGCAAGCCTGTGGCCTCCTCTGTCTTCACTGCAGCCACTTGGACCTTCACGATGACCACAGTAGATCTCAAAGTGGTCTGAAAAAAGTGGGGGGGGGGCTTTGGTAACACAGAGCCGGAACAGTTCAAGGGCTGGAAGTTTAAATTAGATACATTCAGACTCGAAATAATGCACACATTTTTAACAGTGAGTAATTAACTACTGGAACAAGTTTCTGAGAGTGGGGGTGGATTCTCCATCACCGACAATTTTTAAACCATGCTTGGATGTTTTTCTAAAAGCTCTGCCCTAGGAATTATTGTAGGGCAGTTCTCTGACCTGTGTTGCACAGAAGGTCAGATTATATGCTCACACTGGTCCCATCTGGCCTTGGAATCTAGAAATCTATTTGCTTAAATGTGCCCCTCAGCAACCTGGCTCTATGCTCATTTTATTCCTTTTACTGGGTCTGCAGCCACCCCACCCCTTAAACACGGGCAGTGCTGGAACCCAGGTTCTCCTGCACCAAATGCACAGGCCTTGCAGAAGAGCTGGACTCAGCAAGCCGATTGCTGTGTCTCACAATAACTCTACTGAGCCTGCTAACTTGTGAACAATGCTACATAAACATGTTACAATAGGTGGCACACATCATAGTAGCTGTGTGTGTGTGTGTGTGTGTGTGTGTGTGTACATGCTATATACACATCACTTTTGTAGAGCACTCCCCTAACTGCACCTATTACTTGGGTTCAAGGGGACTCTCCTTTAGCTATTAGCAGTACAGGCCTATGACCCACAATTGAACAGTTCTGATTCTATCCAACAGAGGGCAGTGCACATGTAAACACTTGCCAATTCCTTACACTCCTTTGAAGTCACGACTCCCATTTCGTCCTGTTGATGACTTTTTTTTTTTTTTGGATAGTATATAGTGGCCCAATTCCAGTATCGGGCCCCATTGTGTTAGGTGCTCTACAGAACAGTGATTAACAAGACACTCCCTGGCCCATAGAGCTCACAAACTTGGGTTGTGTCAAACCACAACAGGCGTACAAAATGGACATCCAAGAAAGTTACTGGGGAGCGGTAAAAACAAGCCTGTCTTTTTTGCACAATAAATGGTAATCTCAGCTCACCACCTGCCTAGCGACTGAAGGTTCCAAAACATTTGTGTTTTCACTCTCCGTAGAAATGCTCTGTGGTGAGTTTTTCCATTTCTATGCGCTCCATTTGCCTGGACACCAAAGAGATTAACACGTAATATTAGCTCCCAAAGTACCGTAGTCTGTCGTGGAAAATTGAGCTGTGCTGTAGCCAGCCAACCTTTGTGAAATTAAAAAAAATAAACCACAAACTATGTCTGTTTGGAAACGCTATCCCTTGGAAAAGTAGATGGGTTTATGCTTGCCAAGTGCAAACAGCTGTCTTTTATATCTACTACCATATAAATTCTTTGTAGGAGAAGCCCTGGATGGAGCAATGATGGGTTATTTATCTGAAGCAGCAGGTGTATCCCAAATTATTTTACGAATGGCATGTAATGGATCACTCAGCAGCTTCTAAAATGCAACTACCTATGGAGTGGAACATGACAGTAATTCTCCGCCAATAACGCTATTCAACACATCTATTTTAGGCATTTATATGGGCCCCATCACCATTTTGTCTGAGCATCTTACACTCATGAATGTATTTATGAGGTAGGGAAGCGCTGTCATCCCCAGTTTATATATGGGGAACGGAGGCACAGAGAAACTGAGGCCCAGATCCCCAAAGGTATTTAGGTGCCTAACTCCCATAGGAGTATTCCTTTGAGGATCTGGACCTCAATGAGTATATAAAAGACCCACAGCATGGCCATGGCTGGCCTGGGTCAGCTGACTCGGGCGGGAGGACTAAAACGTACAGTGTAGATGTTTACAACTGGGCTCTAAAACCTCACAGGTAGGGTGGGGGGTCCTCAGCGCCCAGGCTCCTGCCTGAGCGTGAATGTCTGCACTGCAATTGTTAGCCCCACAACACAAGCCTCAGTCAACTGAGCTGGGCTCTGAGATTCGGCGTCATAGGGGTTTTCTTTTATTGAAGTGTAGACATACCTTAAGTGACGTGCCCTGGGTCACACAAGAAGTCTGTAGCAGAGCAGAGTCAACCCCAGTTCTCACAAGTTCTACGCTAGTGCCCCAACCACTGTGTGACAGGTTGGGTTATAGAAACTCCCTCAAGACTGTCACTAGATGTGCTGGGATACCACTGAGAACAAACCCCCCTGCCAGAAAATGCTTCCATCCACTCCTGTCTTGCTGAGCTAGTCACACCAGTTGGCTTCAGACAGACCAAGAGGTTGGGCCACGCCCCCCTGCAGTTCACAGAAATTGAGGTTCACTTAGCCCAGGGGCTTCTTAGTTAACAGGGACTTTTCCAGCACCCAGTATTCAGTCTTTCTGGGAGCCTAAACCCCAAATAAATCCGGTTTACTCTGTATAAAGCTTATACAGGGTAAACTCATAAATTGTTCGCCCTCTATAACACTGATAGAGAGATATGCACAGCTGTTTGCTCCCCCAGGTATTACTTACTTACTCTGGGTTAATTAGTAAACAAAAGTGATTTTATTAAGTATAAAAAGTAGGATTTAAATGGTTCCAAGTAATAACAGACAGAACAAAGTAAGTTACCAAGCCAAATAATACAAAACACGCAAGTCTAAGCTTAATACATTAAGAAACTGATTACAGATGAAATCTCACCCTCAGAGATGTTCCAATAAGCTTCTTTCACAGACTGGACTCCCTCCTAGTCTGGACCCAATTCTTTTCAGACCAACGTTGTAGTTTATGGCCTGGGTCCAGCAACTACTCACACCCCCGTAGTCCTTTGTTCCAGTTTCTTTCAGGCATCTCTTTGGAGTGGAGAGGCCATCTCTTGAGCTAGCTGAAGACAAAATGGAGAGGCTTCCAGGGCCTTTTATATTTTCTCTCTTGTCGGTGGAAACCCCTTTGTTCGTCTGTGCAAAATCACAGCAACAAGATGGAGTTTGTAGCCACCTGGGCAAGTCACATGTCCATGAATGATTCGGCTTTTTACAGGTAGAGCAGCCATTGCTCACATGCTACCTTGAACGTTCCCAGCCAATATTCATAACTTTAAATATAAAAATGATACATGCATACAAATAGGATGGATATATTCAGTAGATCATAACCTTTGCAAAGATATGTTACATGGCATATCTAGCAGAAAACATATTCCAGTTATGTCATATTTACACTCATAAGCATATTTCTATAAAGCATTATGGAGTGCAGCCGCACGCACTGAACCATCCTTCCTCTTAAGGGATCGGTTTAGAAAGCATGAAGAATAACTTCCCCAGTGCAACTGCAACCAACATCTTCAACTAAATTGGCTTACGTAGCAATAGGCAGAAAGCAAGGAAGGGATTGGTTCATAAACCCTTTGCTACATGCCGAAAACGAATAAATATTGGCTTGCGAGGCAGGGTATGGCTGGCTAGTCTAATGACGGCCAGGATTTCACAGGTTGTCTGGAGGGAGATGTCCACAGCCATTGGGAAAGAACCAGTCATTACTCCAGGATAACCAATGAAATACAACCCAACGGCAGAAAGAAAGCATTTATTATAGATGGGAGAAGAGTGGATCCCATGGCAGGGTGCCAGCTAGGACATGTGTCAATTCCCTGTTTTGACACAGACGCCCTGTATGGCCGAGGTCTACTCTATAAAGCTACATCAGTCCAGGCTGTGATTAAGACAAAAGGCCCTAGTGTAGGCACGGTTATACCACTAGTGCTTATTTCACTCAGGGGTGCTGGAATAAAGCTATACTGACTCAGCCCAGCGAGTGCTTTGCTAGAATAGTAAACCAGCAAAGAGCTCCTTGCATAGACCTGGCTTGGCCTCTGTGTGCTTCTGCAAAATGGGGATAATAGTACTTTCCTATCTCACAGAAGGATTATGAGGCTAAACACACTAAATCTTCTGAGGTGTTCAGGTAATATGGGCATGGGAGCCATATAAGTACCTGCGATATCTAGATACATACATGGAATCACAGTGACCTCTTTACACAGGCGGCAACTACAGCCACAAACAGGTTTCCACACAGCTTGTGTGCCAACCACCTCTGTCTTGTTTACCATGGACCACGCCCTGCCCAGAACTCCATACACTACACAGAGACACCTAGTGGCTTAATAATGTACTGCAAGTAAACATATAATTACAAAAAAGTTACCCAAACACTTATATTTTTGGTACGGTGAATGTCATAGAAATGTTGGGCTGGAAGGGACCTCGAGAAGTCATCCTGCACGGAGGCAGGACGAATTAAACCTAGACCATCCCTGACAGGTGTTTGTCCAACCTGTCTCTTTCCTGCAAATGACAGAACAAACAGCTCTGAAGAGTCTAGTAACAAACTTACAAGAGTAAACAGCACAAGGACCGTTACACTAGGCGAGCGAGAGGGGCTTCTTTGAGCTATGGAAAAAGGCAGGAAGCCAGCAGGATACTGGAAGACTAGTTTTCAGAAAGCCAGAGCTGCAGAGGACAAAGCTTTTGACTTACTAGTGGTGAGACTGTCACTTCCCTGCCCCGTGCCTCAGTTTCCCCATCTAGAAAATGGACATAACCACACTCACTGCCTGGCTAGGCATTGTGAGGATAAGGTTGTGAGATGCTTTGCTGGGAAGATGGCCTTCTAAGTAGACCACTGGCTTTACCTAAGGTAAGGAAAAGACGGAAACTAGTCATGCAAGAGGGTCTATTAAACATGTTGACGGAGGGCTACACTGTGTCGTTAGACACAGCCCTGAGCAAGCGTTGGTGTGGTAGCTGCTGTGAGACTCATTCACCCCACTCACACACAATCCTTCTCCTACTTCCTCCTGGCTCCCACAGGGTGGGGGTAATTTCCCACTAGCCGATATCAGCCACAAATGACAGTACCCCATTGGGCAGGCTCAGACCCTTTGTCCAATGAGTGGAGGTGAAGCCAAGGCCCCGCCCATGCCCTGCCCACCTGTACTGGGACGAAGTAGTTGAGTAGCTTCACTTATTCCTGTACACCCGGACCCAACAACCTTTCCACACCCTTCACCCTTTATATTTAGCTGGCCCCTCCTCTCTCCTGAGGGACTGACCAATCATGAATCAACGGGCAGGCTCCTTCATAGGCCCTCCCTCCTCGCTGGAGGTCAAATAGTCCAACCACAAGGTAGGGTTAGCCAGTTTAGAGGTGTATGGGGAGGCCCGTATGGGCACATAGTCCAAGCCACCACCCAGCGTTCCTGACTTTTAGGGCAGCCACCTGGCAACAAACACAGCAAAGGCTAAGGAAAAAATGGTCAGTGGAAAGCGCAGCTGGGGACGGAGATAAGGGAGAGCAGGCGTTACCTCACACGGGACATCTCCAGCCCAGAGGAGGCCTGGAAATGTTTACACAATGGAGCTGAGATCAGAGAAGGGAGAGAACACCCCAGCGTGGCACAAGATGGAATAAATCAGCCTAAGAAACGTGTCATCGGGAGCATGAGACGGGAGGGCCCCTCTGAAACGCCAAGCGTCATCTATTAACATAAGGCTCGGCCGGCCAACCCAACCGTTTAAATCAAACGCAACGGGGCCAGAGCCTCAGCCGTGTAAATCACCGTAGCGCCAGTGCAATCGATGCAGCGGATTTATGCCAGCTGGGGCACTGGGGCCAAAGAGCCAAGTGTATCAAGCCTGGGGACACGGCTGATGCATTAAGGAGCAAGGCCAGATCTTCGGCTCGCGTAAAAGGGGTGCTGCGGCACCGAGTCAATGGAATTGCTCCCATATACACTAGCTGAGGATCTGGTTCGTATGGGTGTGTCATAGATATTAGCCATCATGGGGGAAGGGAGAAGGCAGAGAAAGAACATCCTAGCTGTCCGTGTTTAAAGCAGGGGTCGGCAACCTACGGCACGCGTGCCAAACACGGCACGCGAGCCGATTCTGAGTGGCACGCTGCCTGCCCGGTGAGAGGAGG
>NW_020664462.1:2795795-2819215 GCF_002925995.2 Terrapene triunguis | reverse complement strand
GACAGGACGTCACTGACCATAGGTGGGAGGATTCCAGAGGCACGAAACCTCAGTGCTCCATTGCTCAACTGTCAGTTGTGTTCACTAGCAACGTGTGAGCAAACTTGGGCCGAGCTTGAAGGGATCTTGGCATGATTCATGGCTGTCCAGGTGAAATTTGGTGGCTTCTGCTACCGGTGGAAGTTCATGTGAACCCAGCACCTCCGAGCGAGACTCAGGACGCGGGGAAGGGAGCATGCAGACACATCTGAACCAAATCCAAAGGCAGGCGAAACCTCCAACCATTGCTCCAGTGGGGCGGGGGACCCAGGGAAAGCTTTGTTTTCATAAACCCGTTTGAAACATTCCAGATGTGTAGAGGAGTGTTTGCAGAAACCTGAGCCCTCTTTTCCGAAGATCCTGGACTCTTTTGTCAAGGGAAAAGCCTTAGAATGCAATGAAAACATGTTTTCCCAACTATGCAGATTAGGATTGCCTGGCTTCCTGCCACGAGATAGAAGTTTACCCCCCCCCCCCAAAATAAAAATAAAAAGTCACTAAATCAACATTAGATTGGCTGCATCTCCCAGGACTAGGTCTGCGGCGATGTTCTTGGGTTTCAGATCCCTCTAACCGGAGGGCGCTCCTTGGAGTATCTCTTGCTTTTCTTAAACACTCAGTGTTCCCAGCTCTCACACATTTAGTGCGAGCCTCACAATATTTGGCGTTTTTTCCCAAGGCCTCGATTCCTGCAATGTTGTGATCGTGAGCAAATCCCAGCCGTCTCTGAAAACCAATCGTATATTTCTAACCCTCATGGCTGCAGAGAAAAGCTGGAAAAAGTGACCTACATAATCATCATCGGCGAGCCCTCGATTTGAGGATGATCTCTCCCACAGATTTACATATGGGTCCTCAGGTGACTCAGAAGTCCGATCCGGGAACCATAGATCCGCCTGCTGTAGGTACCGACATTTCCTGATGGGTCAGCTGCCTGCTGGGAGAAAGTTCTTTCTTTTTCCTTCCTTCTCTCTCTCTTTTCACTTCAAGGGCAAGGCACTGCTCCTCGAAGCGGACCACTGCCTGATGGAGGATGTGGCACCATTGGGGTTGGTTGGTGGGTTGCTCCTCCCAGCTTGTGGTGTCCACATCAAACCTGATGGGAAATATAAAGATCCCCAAATGTATTTATTATTAATTTATTTATTATTATTATTATTTGAATCTCATGGTTTTAGGAGGTGGAGGCTGACTTGTGATTTTTGAACCCTTGGGGCTGTCAACACCAAACAAGCGCTCTTGTCTCTTCGGGCTTCCAAGGTTTCATCAACCGGTGCTTCCAGGATACTACCTGTGTGTGTCTCCAGGGACCCATATCATCCTCCGTTTAGGTAGCTGGGGCACTGGATTGCAGAGGCAGATCAGGGAAATGCAGACTGCAGCAGGCTCTGGGCACTGGGTCATGTGATATTTGAGCAAAGAGAGATTAATTGTTAAAGACAAGTTCTTGTTATCCTTTGCACGAAAGCAACATGTTATCTACCTCTCTGTACAGCTGACGGCCTCTGGACTCTAGAGGGCATCTCTCTAGATACTTTGGTGCTCCTATTTGAAAACAGTCCAGGAGTGGGGAGAGGGAATTAGTGATTTGAGGGGGAATTGTTGGTTTGGGCAGGGGAAGGAAACCAAGTGGAGCACGTGACAGCGTTAGGGGCAAGGGCCCTGGGTCATCGGAGCAGGGTGGTGTATGAGAGAATTGCATAACCGTTGTGTCTCTTGCCACCATCACGTGGCTTTGTTACACCATTACAGATCAGGGCTCTACCATGCTTCAGTGGGGCTGAAAATAGTTTTGTGCTATCCATGCTCACAGCTACACCCTTTCCAACACCCGCCAAGGGCGAGCAAAGGAGACCACATTGCTGACAATGTCTGTCAGCAACGGGTCCCTTTCCTAGCATAGATGGATCCAAAGTTTCCTGAGCCCCTAATTCCCTGGGACCTTGTTGCTTGGCCGGGCCATCTTTGGACTTCCCCACTTGATCACTTAGTACTCTTAGATGCATCCGAAGAAGTGGGTTTTCTACCCACGAAAGCTTATGTCCAAATACATCTGTTAGTCTTTAAGGCGCCACCGGACTCCTCATAGTTTTTGTGGATACAGACTAACACGGCTACCCCCTGATACTTAGTAATACCTAGCACGTCTCACCTTTCGATCCCAAAGCACTTTACAAACAAGGTCAGTACCGTTCTCTGGGCGTTATAGATGGACGTGGATTGCCCAGGCTCATCCAGCAGCCAAGCTCAGACTTGAACGCAGGTCTCCTGAGTAGATAGCCAGGGCTGTAGCCACAAGGCCAGACTACCTGCTACCTGCTAGAGCACAATCCTGACCTGAGGTGCACCCTAAGGATGAGATGGGAGTTCAGTCCCCAAGACCTATTCAGTCTTTGGCTTCTCTGATGGTGCTGCAGACAAAGGCGTCTGTTATTATTATGATAGCACCTAAAGATCTGAGTCAGGGATCAAGCCCCCCCCACACACACACATCGTACTAGAGATTGTGCAACGCGTTACCCTGCCCCCGTGAGACCACTGTCATGGAGGGTGTGGGGTCGGTCAGTCATGGATATTTCCTGGCAAGGGAAAATGGATAAATCCACGTACCTCTGTGATCTTGCTTTAAAATCTGCAAGCAATGGAGACTCCACCACATTTCTAGGTACTGTACATTTTTCCCATGGTTAGTTACTTTAACTGTTAAAAATGTGCACATTAGTTCTGTATGAACGTGTCTAGCTTCAGCTTCCAGTCTTTGGATCTGGTCATGCCTTTTTCTCCTAGACCATAGGGCCACCTGCTCTCAGAAATCTCTTCCCCGTGTCGGTACTTGCTGATTGTGATCAAATCACCTTGTAATCATTGTCGAGATACTTTTATGAAAGACTGTGATTTGGAGACGCTCCCACATCAGGGACTGTGTTGTGAGTGTGGGAATTTGGAGATGTGGCCTGGAGGCGGGGGGGTCGGGAGCACCGCCTGGCTGTGTGTGCAGCAGATCACCAGAGATGCTCTCCGGTTTGTTTTAGTAAAGCTTTGTTCCTTTCTCACTCACTGGTTCGTTATTTAATGAGCCCCAAGATCGTTACAATCAGACCTTGGGCAAACGAAACAGACGTAGCTCAGTCTCTGGTGTCGGCCAAGATGGTGGCCCATCATATTAGCTTGACGGCCTTGAGGGTTAGAAGAAACCCGTACAGAATTGCCACGTGCATGATGGAGAGGGCTGTTGCTGGAAGCATAGTGCCAGATTCAATGGACTAATCCAAACAGGACAAATTCTCCGTTCCTTCCAGGCAGTGCTCCTAATGCTGCTAGGTCCTTCCCACGCTTCCCCGTCCCTCCTCTTCGCTCTCAGTGATACCACCCAGCATCTGCACATGAAGATGGGGCAAGCAAAACTGCCTCCGCTTTAACTCCTCCCACTCCACAGCCAGCCTTAAAGGGACAGTGCCGTCAAATCCAATAAGACCCTGCCCGCGTCTTCTTGGCAGTCATGACAATGGAAACAAAACCAGCCGACCGAGGTTCACAATTTGCATGCCCATCTTCCCTGAGCCCAGCAGCCCCTTTCTCCCTCCTCCTCCCAAATTGCTGGGGATAAGGGGCCAGTGCTGAGGGTTTCCTGCAGCTCTCACACATTATCTTAGATATCGGGGTCAGGGGGTGTCTGTGCCATTGCAAGCCAGTGATGTGTTTGCAGCTCGGCCAAACAAACCCAAACTGATCGCATACGCTGCTTGCAGGTCTCTGTTCTCAATAGTTCCTTTCTCTCCCGGGCCTTCGGCTGGTTAGGGTTGAAGCTGAGGATAGCCTTGAGGCTTTGGGAAGAGCAGACGAATTCAAATTATGTGCTGTAAACAGGCAGCGGAGGCTGGAGAACCCACCTCCCTGCAGGAACCCAAGGAAATAAAATAACCCAAAGGACGAGGTCTGCTCGCCCTGGTCCCCAAGCTTGTTTTCTCAGTTGATTCTGGCCATGTTGTAAAATGCAGACGTTTATTTTACAAGCTGTGGTTTCCCGGCCTGAATCCTCCCCGGTGGCTCAGGGACGTGTAGCCAACTGTCCCAGCAGAGCCGAAGAGACGCTGGGCTCGGTCAGCACAGCTACGTGCAGGTACTCAGGCACTCCGTGCTGCACGCACGCCCTGCTCGCATCCCCCAAACCCAGGCACATGCCGACCTGGACACGTGGCGTGAAACACACGGCTCCACACAGATCCCCACGCGCAGAGCCAGACCCGCGTGCTCCCACGCGTGCTCGCACGGTGTGCCACTTAATCACACACACTGATGTACACACACAGGGACTGATTCTTCCACGGGCTGCACCTTGTGTCGTGGATTTTCACCATAGAGTTATAGACTTTAAGGTCAGAAGGGACCATTATGATCGTCTAGTCTGACCTCCTGCACAACGCAGGCCACAGAATCTCACCCACTCACTCCTGTATCAAACCCCTGACCTATGTCTGAGCTATTGAAGTCTTCAAATCGTGGTTTAAAGACAGGCAAATTGGGTGCAAAAACCTGTACCACATGATGGGGAAGCCTTTTAAACCCACCGTGTGCTCACCGGACACGGGTGGAAAGGGCGGCACTAGAGGGATATGGCCGGTCAGGCCCATGGCCTCGCGGGCGCATATTCCCATTTGCAGCGACACGCCAAATCGGGAGCCACTTTTGGAAACATTGGGACTGGGAGCAGCGGTAGCACCGCTCGCCCTGGCATGTGCAAGCCATTGATTTCAAGGGAGTTCGGCCAGCAAAGCCCATGAACAAAGCAGGTCTGATTCCCCCGTCCCTAACCCCCCCACCGTCTACCTGGCACCTTGTGCTGTCATTCACACCACTGCAAAATGCTACCAGATCAGAGCGCTCCGGTCGCACCGAGGGGAGTGTTTTACAGCCACTTGGTGCTTGCCTTATGAGTGGGCGACTGCCCGGGGCACAGTGGTCACCTCCCCTCTCCCCCCCTCCCGCACACACACACACACACACACACACAGCCCAAGGCCCCTTTAACTCCTGAGCGCTGAGCCCGGAGCCGAGGAGGGGCAGTGCTAGGGGCACCTGCCATATGCCAGGCTCCATCTGCTAGTCCCGGCTGAGCTGGTAAGGGATGGGGTTTCCTCTTCCCCTGCAGGAGGGGCAGTGCTAGAGGTCGCCCCCTATCCGACCCCCCCCTGCTTCTCACCCCCTGATGGCACCCCCAGGACTCCTGCCCCATCCAATCCCCCCATTCCCTGTCCCCTGACGACCCCCACAGGACCCTCCACGCATGCCCCCTGCTGCCCCATCCAACCCCTCCTCTCCTTCCTCTTCCCCCTCTGGGACCCCCCCCCGGCTCCGGGAAGCCCCCCCCCCCCCCCCCCAAACAGGTCCTGCCTCCATCGCTCCCAAGCTACGGGGAAGGGGCCTCTGTACAGGGAGACACCCCCCCCCCCATTCGCCCAGGGTGCCATTTTCCCTATGGCCAGCCCCATGCCCAGGTATAAGCAATGAAGCAAAGTGCAACTCAGTGGCACATCAGGGCTCTTGATCACGGCTGTGTACAAGGAAGGCAGTAGCAGAGAAGGAAGTCCACACACACACACACACACACACACGCTGCTGAAAGAAGGATGGGGGCATGGCAGACTGTTCCATCCCTGAGGCCCCACAGATGAGGATCAGGAGGGGGCTATAGGGCCGCTGCCCCAAAAGGGGTGGATGGCGGTGTAAAGGGGTCACCCCCTTGGGTCAGTAAATGCCAGATGAATATAAAGGTGGAGTTGGAGGAGCCTATCTAGCCAGCGAGCTAGATATCTAGAGCAGGGGCGGGCAAACTTTTTGGCCTGAGGGCCACATCAGGTTTCTGAAATTGTATGGAGGGCCGGTTAGGGGAGGCTGTGCCTCCCCAAACAGCCAGGCGTGGCCCGGCCCCGGCCCCGCCCCCTATCCGACCCCCCCTGCTTCTCGCCCCCTGATGGCCCCCCCGGGACTCCTGCCCCATCCAACCCCCCCATTCCCTGTCCCCTGACAACCCCCACAGGACCCTCCCCGAATGCCCCCTGCTGCCCCATCCAACCCCTCCTCTCCTTCCTGACTGCCCCTCTGGGACCCTTGCCCCATCCAACCACCCCTTCTCCCTGACCACCCCCGGAACCCCTGCCCCATCCAACCACCCCTGCCCCTGACTGCCCCCCGGCCTCCCCATCCAACCCCTCCTCTCCTTTTCTGACTGCCCCTGGGACCCCTGCCCTCTGTTCCCCGCCCTCTGACCGCCCTGACTCCTATCCACACCCCCGCCCCCGACCACCACCCCGAGCTCCCCTGCCCTCTATCCAACCCCCCCGCTCCCTGCCCCCTTACCGCGCTGCCTGGAGCACCGGTGGCTGGCGGCGCTACAGCCACGCCGCCTACAGCATAGGGTCAGGCCGGCTCTGCAGCTGCGCTGCCCCAGGAGCTCGCAGCCCCACCGCCCAGAGCACTGTGCCGGCGGCACAGTGAGCTGAGGCTGCAGGGGAGGGGCAACAGCGGGGGAGGGGCCGGGGGCTAGCCTCCCGGGACAGGAGCTCAGGGGCCATGCAGGAGGGATGTGGCCCGTGGGCCATAGTTTGCCCACCTCTGATCTAGAGGGCTCCCCATCGCCATGGTATCTGAGCAGAAGACAAATGAGTTGCCCTGTTATGGTTACTGGCCGCTGCAGGAAGCACTGGACAAAAGCAAGGAGAGTATAAGAAGCATGAACTTCTCGCGAGAAAACTAAATCCAGCCACAGGGACCAAACAATCCGAGCCCACTGAGTGATTTGTGAGTAGGGTTGGAAGGATTCGCTTTGTATCGGTAAATGTCAGCAAACATCAATTTCCCCATTCTGCACACAGACTGCCCAGCAAGCATTTCCTTGGATGATGATTGAAATTTACAGTTAGGCAAAGAAAAGAAAAGGCTGCTTGAGAATTGATTAGAATTGGACTGAAGGCTGTTTACTTTGTCTGGTTTGACATGCGAGGCTGCCCGTCTGTGTTTAACGGTGAGAAAGCTTTCGCTTTGGAAATCAACATTTACTGGCATGAAATAATCATTGTCTGACCCACCCCCATTGTCTGACGACACTCCCCCCCCTATAATTTTCCATAACTCTGAACATTTAAATAGAAAAATATGCTTAACGGTAAACATCGCTATCATACGTCAAAATCATAACAAACTGATCATCAAATTCTCCCAACCTGATTTATTAGCAGCAGCACGAGGCCCCAACCTGGACGTGGGCAGCATGTTGAAATCGGGTTACCGCTCTGCTTATTTTTAGCCCTTGCTCTTTACTTTGGGAATCCCTTGCCTGAGAGCTGAACGTGCCTCTGTAACTCTGAGCTCGACTGTTACGGGAGGCGCAAATGCCAAGCGGGCTGCCCTTCGCCCTTGGGCACTGCAGAGGAAGCCGATGCAGCTAGAAGCGTGATTTACACGCTGGTAATAAGATAGAGGGACTCCACCACTGGGATAATAAACCGGTAACTTTATAGGGATGTCAGGCTGCAGCCAAATGGTTTGGGGTTTTTTATTCCCGTCTATCCACTTTCCTAGCCCCTTCTTTCCAGGCAGCATGATCTAGTGCAGGCGTGGGCAACCTGCGGCTCTTTTACAGTTAAAGGGAAGCTCACGGAACCCCCCCGAACTCCGCCCCCATTCTCCGTCTACCAGACTGGGGAAGGGAGCTCGGGGCTTCTGCCCTCCAACAGGGTGGTGAGGCTAGGGGCTTCTGCCCTGCAGGAAGGCGGAGCTTGGGGCTTGAGCCCCACAGGGGGCAGGGAGGTGCCAGGGCTCAGGGCTTCAGCCAGGTGCACCCCTCTGGAAGACTTCCCCCAAGCCCCGGCAGGTGCTGACCCACAGGGCAGGTTGTAAGTGTTTTGCAGCTCTCGAACTTCTGAATATTATCATACGTGGTTCTGAGGGTCAGTATGTTTGGCCGCCCATGATCTAGTGGATAAGATACTGAACTGGGACTCAAGATAGCTAGATTCTATTCCTATAACCAACTGTACAATCTTAGGTAAGTCATCAGAACATTAGTCACATCCTTTCTCTGTACTTCGGTTTCCTCTCCTATACTTTGTCTGTCCTGACTGTTTAGATCGCAGGTTCTTTGGGTTAGAGACAGTCTGTTGTCATGTGTATGTACAGCATCTAGCACAGTGAGGCCTCAATCCATTTAGGCACTAATGTAAGCCAAATAATGAACCCATAGAATCACAGAATATCAGGGTTGGAAGAGACCTCAGGAGGTCATCTAGTCCAACCCCCTGCTCAAAGCAGGACCAATCCCCAACAAAATCATCCCAGCCAAGGCTTCGTCAAGCCTGGCCTTAAAAACCTTTAAGGAAGGAGATTCTACCACCTCCCTAGGTAACCCATTCCAGTGCTTCACCACCCTCCTAGTGAAATAGTGTTTCCTAATATCCAACCTAGACCTCCCCCACTGCAACTTGAGACTATTACTCCTTGTTCTGTCTACCACTGAAAACAGCGGAGCTCCATCCTCTTTGGAACCCTCTCCACGTAGTTGAAGGCTGCTATCAAATCCCCCCTCACTCTTCTCCTCTGCAAACTAAATAATCCCCATTCCCTCAGCCTCTCCTCATAAGTCATGTGCCCCAGCCCCCTAATCATTTTTGTTGCCCTCTGCTGGACTCTCTCCAATTTGTCCACATATTTTCTGTAGTGGGGGGCCAAAACTGGATGCAATACTCCAGATGTGGCCTCACCAGTGCCGAATGGAGGGGAATAATCACGTCCCTCGATCTGCTGGCAATGCTCCTACTAATGGAGCCCAATATGCCGTTAGCCTTCTTGGCAACAAGGGCACACTGCTGACTCATCTCCAGCTTCTTGTCCACTGTAATCCCCAGGTCCTTTTCTGCAGAACTGCTGCTTAGCCAGTCGGTCCCCAGCCTGTAGCAGTGCATGGGATTCTTCCGTCCTAAGTGCGGGACTCTGCACTTGTCCTTATTGAACCCTAATCAGATTTATTTTGGCCCAATCCTCCAATTTGCCTAGGTCACTCTGGACCCTATCCCTACCCTCCAGCGTATCTACCTCTCCCCCCAGCTTAGTGTCATCTGCAAACCCAGGTTGCTCCCCACCCCCAGCACCCGTGACACCCTCCAGACCTTCCCCCGAGCACCCACGGCACCCCTAGGCTGCCCCCCGCCCCACGAGCTGTCCCTGCCTCCCCGCAAGATTTAGTCAGGGCAATATAGTACAAGTCATGGACAGGTCATGGGCCATGAATTTTTGTTACTGCCCGTGACCTGTCCAGGACTTTTACTAAAAATACCCATGATTAAAATGCAGCCTCACCAATCACCAGTTACCAGTCCCGGCTCCGACCCCAGCCTCCAACTTCTGACCCTCACTCTGGCATTTGGGGTATGACCTTGGCTCTGACCCTCAGCTTCGATTCCTCATTCTGACTCCGGCTCGACCCCTGGCTCTGGTAATTGGCAGTTGACTCTGGTGCTGACCCTTCGCTTCATTCCCCAACCTGAATGCCTGCTCCGCCCACTCGACCTGACCCCTGCTCTGCTCACTATATATCTTGGTCTATAACATTGAGCTCAGGCATAAGAGATAGTCATGCCTTTAGAGCCAGAGAGCCCAGCTTTGATTCCCTCTGCTGACAACGCACCCAGGGACATCACATTACACTTGCAAACTTTCATTCCCTGCCAGCCCCTGCAAAGAGCTCTTTTCTATTCAATCCAGCTGTGAGTGTTTCCTGGGTACATGCCATGTGGATATGTCTAACGTCTGAGGGCCTGGAGTGCTTTCTTTCAATGGTACAATTAGCAAGCTCCCAGGTATTTAACAGTGTCTCCCGCTGTCCCAAAAAGAGGTGGCCTGGGCTGGCTTACAGCATGGCTAGTTTGAAAAGCAAGGTGTGGTCCTTCTGATTGGAAGGTATGCCATGGGCCCAGTCCTCAGCTGGGGTCAGTTGGCACAGCTTCATTGACTGCTATGGAGCGATGCGGCTTTATGCAAGCTGGGGTCTGCCCCTATAAATGTAACTCTTCATCACCGTGAATCTGTGCCCTCTGAGTGTTTGCCAGGACATCCAGAGTGATGGGTAGTTACTGATCAAACAAGCTACTCCAGTGAAATCCTACGTTCACTTCCTGCCTGCCACAGCACAGGTAATGCCATTGGCTCAGAAAGCAAGCAGCAGCTGATAAAGGGAGCTATGGGATGGGGAAGGAACTGAATCAGAAGGTTTGCAGTCTCGGCACTAGGTGGACCAAAGCCTGCTCTCTGGACACTGGCAGGCGGATTACCAGACTGAATACCCAGAGGCATCATCGCTGCGAACGGGCCCATCTCCTTCAATGGGACTGGACACGGAGGCAAATTCTAGAGCCCATTCTGAAATGTCCCTGCCCCACCTCTGCTCACCCTATGTAGGGCTGGAAGGGACCTCCAGAGTTCCATTAGTTCATCCCGCTGTGCTGAGCCAGAGTTAAACGAACTAGACCAACCCTGCCAGGAGTTTTCCTGTTCTGGAAAACGTCTGATGATGGGGATTCCCGTAAAGAAGCGAGTCACCGATTATTGTTATTTACAATGTATATTGTAGGAGCACCTAACGGTCAATTAAATCGTGGTAGGCACAGTACAGACACACAGACAACCGCAGTTCCTGCATTACTGCATGCCATCGAAGTCTTAGTTGGGCTTAATCAGCCAGTGATTTGAACTTTTCAGATGGAAAGCACGTAGCAGTATTATTGTAGGGTTACAAAATATGAAAACAAATCACATTGGCCCTGGCCCACGGTGCTTTCCACCCTTTTGTGACCCACGTTCAGCTCCCTAGCAGACAGTTGCAAGTCCACCAAAGTCACCCCATCCTGTGTGTGAGCCATAAGACCATCCTTTCTCCTCCCCTAGCGCAAACACTGCAGAACATAAGAATGGCCGTACTGGGTCAGACCAAAGGTCCATCTAGCCCAGTATCCTGTCTGCCAACAGTGGCCAATGCCAGGTGCCCCAGAGGGAATGAACCTAACAGGTAATGATCATGTGATCTCTCTCCTGCCATCCATCTCCACCCTCTGACAAACAGAGGCTAGGGACACCATTCCTTACCCATCCTGGCTAATAGCCATTAATGGACTTAACCACCATGAATTTATCCAGTTCTCTTTTAAACCCTGTTATAGTCCTAGCCTTCACAACCTCCTCAGGCAAGGAGTTCCACAGGTTGACTGTGCGCTGTGCGAAGAAGAACTTCATTTTATTTGTTTTAAACCTGCTGCCTATTAATTTCATTTGGTGTCCCCTAGTTCTTGTATTATGGGAACAAGTAAATAACTTTTCCTTATTTACTTTCTCCACATCACTCACGATTTTATATATCTCTATCATATCCCCCCTTAGTCTCCTCTTTTCCAAGCTGAAAAGTCCTAGCCTCTTTAATCTCTCCTCCTATGGGACTCATTCCAAACCCCTAATCATTTTAGTTGCCCTTCTCTGAACCTTTTCTAGTGCCAGTATATCTTTTTTGAGATGAGACCACATGTGTACGCAGTATTCAAGATGTGGGTGTACCATCGATTTATGTAAGGGCAATAAGATATTCTCCGTCTTATTCTCTATCCCTTTTTTAATGATTCCTAACATCCTGTTTGCTTTTTAGACTGCCGCGGCACACTGCGGGGACGTCTTCAGAGAACTATCCACGATGACTCCAAGATCTTTTTCCTGATTCGTTGTAGCTAAATTAGCCCTCATCATATTGTATGTATAGTCGGGGTTATTTTTCCCAATGTGCATTACTTTACATTTATCCACATTAAATTTCATTTGCCATTTTGTTGCCCAATCACTTAGTTTCATGAGATCTTTTTGAAGATAGCCAGGCCCTGAGCCCCTGCATATAGGAGTTAAGGCCCAGGCCCACAAAGGGGTTTAGGATGCTGTGATCTGCATCGGTTGGCCCCCCTGAGCTACTAGGAGGAGGTGGGGAGCTACGGCGTCACTAGCCAGCCTGGGTCACGCCTCTGTCACTGGGGAATTAGCGGCGGGAAGAGCGCCGGCAAAAGTCTGTAGTGCTGTCGGGGTTCTGGTCCCGTGGTGGGTCAGCCGGGTAGGGGAACGCAGGCCCACCCTACACCACTGCTTTCCAGCCCAGGGCCCTGACAGTGGCGGGGCGAGGATCCCGCCACTGGGTCAGCGGGGGTCCTTCCGCAAAACAGACTCACCGCGGTGCAGTTCTGTCCCTGGGCTACTTCCTACCCGATTGCTCATACGAGTCCCTCTGGTCCCTCCAGTTCGTCCGAGTAGTCAGCTGCTGGCAGCTCCAGCTCCCTCTCTGGCTCAGGCTCCTCCAGTCCCTCAGGGTACTCGGCGGCGGGCAGTCTTGGCAGCCCCAGTCCTTCCTCCAGGTCAGGTTTCCCCTGGTCCAGGGCCTCCCCTGGCGTGGCAGCAGGGTCTGAAGGGAGCAGCCCGCGGTGTGTGTCTGCCTCCTTCCCTGGTGCTGTCCCGACTGAGCTAAGGGCCCCGCCCTTTGTACTTCTTGTTCCACCCCTGCCCTTCCAGTGGCCCTGCCCACTCAGGCTGAGAGAGCGGCCCTTTACCCTCAGGTTTGGAGGGACGCCACCCTGGCTCCCTACAGATGCCTATAGGTGCTTAAATACCATTGAGGAGCTGGTGCCCAACTCCCATTGGTTTTTCAGTGGGAGTTGGGCACCTAACTGGCCTTTATGCCTTTGAAAATCCCCATCTCAGTGAGGTGGCCCTGATCTTACCCCCTTGTAACAATGAGGAGTTTGCCCATTTGGGACCTTTCATTAGCTTATCTCTGCAATCATTCCACAATGAACAAAGCCCCCTTGTAAATCCTGTCATGGACTCAGAGGGTCCAGTCTAGGCCCCAGCCTGTCACCAGTCCCTGGACCCCTTTAGTGGACCCCAAGGACCCACACAGTTCCACGGGGGCAGGCCTGTGGCCTCCACGACGCGACTCCTAGACTGGGCCTCCTGCACCAGCTATCCCTGTCTCTCTCCGTGGCTCCCTGCCCCGAATCCAACCCAGCCAGAGTCCTGCAGAGGGGTTGTACTGTCCTCCTTCAGGGCTCAGCACTCTCGGGAAATATTTATAGCAACGCCAGGCCGCCTCTCCAAACAAAGGAACTATCTATTAATCAGCGGGCTACGCAATCTGGAAATCCTTAGGTTAGCACAGTCATAGTCCATCCTGGTCAAATTAGTGCCATGGTGACCCAACCAACCTGTGCGTGATTCCAGCTCCAGCTCCCTCTCTGGTCTCCCTCGGTTGTGGCTCCTGAGTTCCTCCAAAAACACCCCCTTTCTCCAGTCACGCGACACCTTGTTCTTCAGCTCCATTCCCAGTCCCACCCGCCAGGGTTTCCTGCTGTTCGGTGTTCATTGTTCAGTCTTCGGAGCATCTCTTTGTCCTGCTGGACGCTCTGTTGATTTGGGTGAGTCTGAGTTCTTTAATGACTGTGTTCATTCCCCCCAGACAGCAAGGTGACACACACATGCCCCCTGTGCTCTTCCAGGGGCCACGTTAGCCCTTTTGCACCCACTCCATAGCACTGCAATGTACAAAGGGAAACTGAGGCAGGCCTAGGCGTCATAAAAATATTACCAAAAATTCCCACGTTGTCACACTTCTGAAAGGCAGCGGGATGATTCCCACCTTCCAGCATCACCCATTGCCAGCTCCCACCTCCGGTAATGATAGCAAGCGTGAAAAAATGGTCATCCCAGAGGGCAGAGAGGTTATAGTGAGCTACCGGTCGCAGGCAGTTCTCTGCACCCAATGGGCGTGTAGAGCATGAAGGGGGTTCCATTCTGCTCACACTTACACCAGTCCAGCATTGGCTTCAGGGGAGTTAATCCCAGAATCAGGCCCCGCGTCTGATAGGCACAACTCTGACTAGTGGACAGGAATTGGGGTAGTATCCCTTTAAATATTTTGTGAGCCTTCTCTAGTGTTAGGGCCTGATTAGCAGAGTCATGAGGCTCAAAGCTTGTGAAAGCCAGTTATTCTGTTATTACACCTCTCCCGCTCTGGAATTCCCCCCAACACCTCTCTGCTAGCCCCCTGGGCTGACAGACTAACCCCAAGGAAAGTGTCTGTCCCAGCAGATCCTGCATAAAGCAGCCCTGGCACTTGAAATCTGATAGAATAGCAG
The DNA here is from genome assembly GCF_002925995.2 of Terrapene triunguis. Classification (NCBI taxonomy): domain Eukaryota; kingdom Metazoa; phylum Chordata; order Testudines; family Emydidae; genus Terrapene; species Terrapene triunguis. The sequence goes on along the minus strand of NW_020664462.1, from coordinate 2,804,969 downwards.
CCCCCAAACTGATCAGGAAGCAGCCCTTAGCACTGCAGCTCAGCTCACACTGCAGTTAATTAAGTTGCTGGTGCTCTGTCCTCTCCCAGAATCCTCCTAGCCCAGGAGGAGACGGAATTTCCCTGAAATCCACCTGCGCTTGTTCTGAAAAGCTGCGGCTCTGGCAACGGTCCATACCTCGCCTGTTAGCTGAGGAGCTCAAAGGCACTCGGGTTCTGGTCCCTGCTCTGACATCCACTCATTGCGTGACTTGAGGTAAGTTACCTCAGTGCTCTGTGCCTCAGTTTCCCCATCTAACAACACCTACTGCACACAGGATTTCATCCATCCTAAGGCCAGAAGGGACCATTGTGATCATTGAGTCTGGTCTCCTGTATAATGCAGGCCAGAGAACTGCCCCAAAATAATCCCTAGAGCAGATCTCTTAGAAAAACATCCAATCTTGAGTTAAAAATTGTCATTCATGCAGAATCCCCACAACCCTTGGTTAATTATTCCAATGGTTAATTACTCTCACCATTAAAAATTTATACCTTATTTCCAGTCTGAATTTGTCTAGCTTTAACTCCCAACCAATGGATGGTGTTAGACCTTTCTCCGCTAGACTGAAGAGCCCATTAGTACATTTTTGTTCCCCACGTAGAGACAATAAATTGTGATCAAGTCACCCCTTAACCTCCTCTCTGTTAAACTAAGTAAGTTGAGCTCTCTGAATCTATCGCTACAAGGCGTGTTTTCTACTCCTTTAATCATTCCCGTGGCTCTTCTCTGCCCCCTCTCCAGTTTATCAACATCCCTCTTGAGAAGCAGTTTTAAATATCCTCCAGAGAAACCAGTAATTCCGCTGTTCTGAAACTTCTGCTTCCTGCGTGAATTCCTTCAAGTTTCTTCAATAAAGACGCACATGCCTCTCCCTTCCTGGAGATGAGCGTTCAAGGCTCTGAGACTGCAAGCATCAGCTCTTGAGTAGAGCAGGGTCTCCACCCCCGTATATCCAGGGAGAGCGCTCCCTCCCATCCACGTTACATTTAAATGAATAACAGACAGCATCGTGGTGTTTATATATCTCGCTGGTCAGTATGCATTACAGGTCCCTGATCCACAGCAGAGCTGAATGTGTCACAGTCTCAGCTGAGGTGAGTTAGCTGAAAGTGCAGGAGATCCTGGTTCAATCCCAAGCAAGAAGGCACATTTTTGGACTGGTACCCGGCCCCCTTCTAAGTAAGTTAAGTTATGGGGACCCTTCAATTAGGACAACTCAACTCAACACATTCATCCAGCAAATTGGACTGAAAATCAACCGCAATAAGACAGATATCATGACCTTTAATATTGCCTCACCATCACCAGTACGGATAGAGGATTATGTTCTCACCAATGTAGAAACATTCACATACTTGGGCAGCACCATCAGCCAGGACGGTGGAACAAGCCAGGACATCCGGAACAAAATCAGTAAAGCCAGGAACACCTTCAGGAGCTTAAATACAGTCTGGAAATCATCAAAATACAACACCAACACCAAACTCAAGATCTATCAGAGCTGCATACTTTCAACATTACTTTATAGTGCAGAATGCTGGGGAATGAGAAAGTAGGACATGTCCAAACCGTCTCCATTCCATACAACCTGCCTCAGAAAAATCCTCCGTATCTTTTGGCCCAGAACAATCTCAAACCAAGATCTATTGACACAGTGCAGCCAAGAGGATCTGAGCACCATCATTGCCAGGAGGCGTTGGAGCTGGATCGGTCATGTGCTTCGGATGGAAACTGATTCCATCACCAGAGTAGCAATAAGATGGACACCTGAAGGCAAGCGAAAACAAGGCCGCCCCAAAACAACCTGGAAAAGAGCTGTGGAAGCCAAGCTGAAAAACCCAGGATGCAGCTGGGGAACCATTGAAAGGCTTGCTAGAAACAGACAGGAGTGGAGGAGCTTTGTCACTGCCCTAAACGCCAGAGGTGTAATAGGAACATGATGATGATGATGATGAAGTACAGTTCTGATGCCCTTTAGTCACACAATAAAGATAACAACATCTCGTTACCTCTGAATAGGGTGACCAGATGTCCCGATTTTATAGGGACAGTCCCGATTTTGGGGTCTTTTTCTTATATAGGCTCCTATTACCCTCCACCCCCTGTCCCGATTTTTCACATTTGCTGTCTGGTCACCCTACCTCTGAATCCTAGACCTAGGGGAATTTTAATCCCAAATGGCCAAAATTCACTACTTGGCAAAGTAGGTGTGTCTATGCAAATAAGGTCTGCTCATGAGGTCTTTTTCTCCAGTTCATCACTAGATGGCAGGAGAAAGCTCATTACAGTGGTAAGAGTGGAATAATTGGGCGCAACTGTCAAACTATACATGCAGGTGTGGCGGAGAGGAGACGCCCAAGCCCCTGCAAATTTGCTTGTGTTAAAGAAAACACAGGAGGCCTTTGTGTTGTAGGATGAACCAGACGTACTCCAACTTCTTAGAGTATTAACAGTCTTTTTATGCAGGCAACACTCATATGGCTTGTGATAGTGCCACAGACCCACACCTTCCACAGTTGCCAACAATGCACAACAGCCACACAGTTCCTTATTTAACTACCCTCCTACTCCCCCTAGTGGCTGGTTTATTATACACATTATAACAGTTCTCACTTTTTAAGGATTTACTACACAACTTACAAACCGGACAATAATGATTAGTAATGCATTTCAAATTGCACATAAAAATAATGAATAAATGGCCATTCGGTCCCTGTTACACTTTATAATCGTTTAAATATGTAGATGGACATTTCTGCTGTATAGAAAGCCTCAATTCAACTGCTGCAAAAGGTAATTCCGACCATTGGTTCAAACCTGTCATTCTGCCATGTGGTAATTTGAACAGTCTGTCCATGAGGTCCATCGGTAACAGTTGATGTTGTGTCCAGCGGCTGCCCCTCCAGACTTCCGGAAACTGGTGCTGACCCTAATTGGCATTCTCAGGTGATGATTCCATCATTGCTGTACTAACATCTCCAGAGTTAACGCCAATCCTTTTTCTCTGCTGATCCACGTTGGTGCACTACCCTGTCATCTCCCAGAATTTCCATGTAGGAGACTGTTCCTGTAATATCTTGAAAGGTAGCTGGCATCCAATTTGGACCAAGAAGTGTTTAGTATAAACAGCTTCTCCAACAGTAAAACTATGTTCCTTCACAGGTTTGTCATGTTACTGCTATTGCTTCTGCTGGTTTTGCTGTATTTTTCCCATTAAGTTTGGATGCATAAGGTCTAACCTTGTCCTTAGTTTCCTTCCTATTAATGAAGGGGACAAGATTGTGGTAGACAGTGGTGTTATCCAACAATTAAGCAGGTAACAAGGTATGAAAGTACCTCCAGATATTCTTTAGTATCCTCTTTAAATGACTGAATTGTCCGTTCTGCTCACCCATTTGATGATTAATGGTAAGGTGCGGATGTAACATGTTGCTGTTTTGCTTCATAAATCTTTGGAATTCCACACTAGTAGAAGAACTTCCATTACCTGACACACGCATTTCAGGTAAGCCATGGCCACTAAAATTGGTCCTTAATTTTTTTATGGTGGCTTCGCTAGTGGATGTATTCCTGGGATCGACCTCTACCCATTTGGAACGTGCATCCATTAGCACTAAAAACAATTTTCCAGGAATGGTCCAGCATGATCAGTACCTGCTCTCCTCTAGAGCTTCTCTGGCCACTCCCAAGTATGAAGTGGAGCCACTGTACAAGATTTGTGACTCTCTTGGCAGATAGGACAGGATTGTACCTTACTTTCAATATCCGTATCCATCTTTGGCCAGCACATGTAACTCCAGGTGTTCATCCATTATTACTTCCTATCCTTGCTTTGGAAAGATGACCCGTACTCCTCATAATACACACCCATGTTGCACACTAAGTTCATGGTGTTGTATAGAATAAGGTGCGAGCTCCTGATCAACATCCCCTTAGCACAAAGTCTCTAACTTTTGCAAGTTACCCGTTTGTGATTTTACCTGTAATGCTGTCACTGGAGGTGTATCAAGACAGTCCATTAGTAATACGCTCTCTTCACTTTTCTCTCTTCCATATGTCTCCAGTAAAGGCAAACGACTTAAAGCATCTAGCATCTGCATTTCCCAACTTCTTACCCGCTTTGTGTACAATGGGATATTCATAGGCTCTTAATGTCACTGCCCATCTCTGGGAGATTCCATTTGTGGCAAAGCCTTCATCTCATTAAACAATGAGATCCGGGGTTTGTGATTGGTGCAAATTGTAAACCTACGCATATCTATCTATCTATCTATCTCTGTGAAACTTCTGTACCCCAGAGATAACAGCTAATCCTTCTCGATCTAACTGGAAAATTATGTTCAGCAGAAGACAGAGGCTGGGATACAAATCCAATTGTTTTCTCTAACCCATCCTCCATCCGGTGAGCTAAAACAGCTCCAGTTCTATAAGGCAATGCATCACAAGTCAAGGTCAGTTCTTTGTCAGCTTGATACTGGACCAGGACTTCTGCGGACGGCAGCAATAGTTTAGACTCCTGAAATGCCTGTTCCAATACCATTTAATCTCCTTTTTCAGTAACATATCCAGAGGCAGTAGAAGTGTGGATAAATTTGGTAAAAACCTGCGGTAGAATTCAGCAAGCCGAAGTAAGTCTCCAGCTCTGAAACATTCCTAGGTGCCGGGGCATCCTGAATTGCTTTCACTTGATCTCTCGTTGATTGTAGTCCCTGGGAATCCGCTTTATATCCCAAGTATATCACTTGATGAGCCAAGAAGGAACACGTATCCCATTTCAGGCCCAGACCTGCTTCCTTTGGCCTGTTTCACACTTCTGCTAAACGTTGCAGATGTCCTCTATCTGTGGTACCTGTGATTACTACAGCATCCAGATATACTGCCACACGAAGAATTCCCTGAATCAATCCCCCTCCATGGTTCTTTGGAAAACAGCAGGTGCTGAGGACACACCATACGGCAACCGATTATATTTTAACAGTCCTTTGCGAGTGTTTCTGGTGACATACTGCGTGGAATCTTCTTCCTGGATGATCTGTTGGTGGGCAGAGCTCGTGTCTAACTTTGTGAACAATTGGCCCCCTGCTAAAACTGCGGACAGATCCTCAGGTTTTGGAACTGGGCACTGTTCTAATTGTGAAACCCTATTTACAGTCCATTTTATAGTCCCCACATATGCGTACGGAGCGATTTGACTTCAACACTGGGACTATTGGGGCAGCCCATTCAGAAAACTTTACAGGTGCAATAATTCCAGTTGTCTGTAGTCTTTTTAACTCAATTGCCTCTATTTGTTTCATGGCACGGCATACAGATCTGGGTCTGAAATAACAAGCCGTGACATTTGGGTTTACATACATTTTAGTAGTAGCAGCTTTTAAAGGGCCCAGATCATCTTTAAATACTTCTTTCTATGTACTTAAAAGAGTTTCCAGAACTAGATCATCTTCTGATTTTAGGTGACCTTTCCAATCCAGGGAAAGCCATGAAAGGTACCACGGCTATGAGGCTGCTTTTAATCATGGGGGTATGTGTCCGCTTTCCTGGTTCTGGTTCGACACACTCTTTGAATGTGCCCAGTCAATCCGCAAATGTGACATTTTTCATTCTCAAATCTGCCCACCATGTGTTTGACAACACCCTCTGCTAGCTAACGTTTCCCAGGCTGCCTTGCAATTGGGTGCGCAGTACCTTGTGTTTCCTGCGTGCTACTTCCATCTCCCCAGGCTCCTGTTGGCTGAGTTTGTAACTCCTGTACATTTTTATTTGCAGATTCTCCAGCCTGGGCCCATTTCAGAGCTGTTGCAAATGTTAATTGTGGTTCAGACAGCAATCGCCTTTGCATTTTGTCATCATTAATGCCACAAACGAATCTGTCTCTAAGCATTTGTGTCAAGAGTCCCACCGTAATTACAATCTCAAGAGAGCCGAGTCAGTTATGCCCAAATTCAACTATAGTCTCCCTGGATTTCCTTGACCTAGAGTTAAACTTAAATCATTCTGCTAGTTCACTGGGTGGTGGGTTGAAATGCATTTTTAAAAGATTTACTGGCTTATCAAAAGTTTAATCTCCAGGCTTTTCAGGGGTTACCAGGTTTCTCAACAAGGAGTCTGGTGGCACCTTAAAGACTAACAGATTTATTTGGGCATAAGCCTAAGCATAAATCTGTTAGTCTTTAAAGTGCCACCAGACTCCTTGTTGTTTTTGTAGATACAGACTAACACGGCTACCCCCTGATACTTGACAGGTTTCTCAGTAAACTGTAAATCTTGCCCACCACACTGCTGAGCATGAGAGCTTTCGGCTGACCTGCATCAGCAATACCATTAGCAGTGAAAAAATAAGAGAATATTTGGCAGTATTCTTCCCAAATTTGGTACTATACATTAAATGGTGAAATAGTCCCAAGGGTTGCAGCCATTCGCCCTGTATTTGGACGGGTTTGTAGGCCTTACTCACCGATGATTTCCTAGCCTTCTTGCTTTCTTTTCTCTTTCCCATTCTGGCGAGTTCAGCCCCACCTCGTCGCCACATGTTGTCGTGTAAGCCAGACGTACTCCAACTTCTCAGAGTAGTAACCGTCTTTTTATTCCAGCGACACGCATATGACTTGGCAATAGCTCCGCAGACCCACAGTTGCCAACGACGCACAACAGAACCCGGGAACAGCCACTCGTTTCCTTGTTTAATGATCTGCCTACTCCCCCCGCCCCAGGGGCTGGTTTATTAGGCACATTATAAGAGTTTGTAATGACTGTGGAGGAGATTCTTTATTGACAGATAGGGCTCTAGGATCTCCAGTGATCTCCCTGTGTGCATGCTCCCAGGGCTGCAGAGGGCCGTTTGAGCAAGCCCAAGCCATGAGAGCTGTTCTAATTTCTTCCAGACAGTAATGACCCCAAATGAGCTTGGGGATTGCAGGATTTTTGCAGTAGTGGTCCAGTCATGTTCCCCCCACATACACCCTAATCCAGAGGTGGGCAAACTACGGCCCACAGACCACATCCGGCCCATGGGACCATCCTGCCAGGCCCCTGAGCTCCTAGCCAGGGAGGCTAGCCCCTGTCCCCTCCCCCTCTATCCCTCTCCCCCCCCCCCCCCCCTCAGCTCGCCATGCCGCCAGCGCTCTGGGCAGTGGGGCTGCGAGCTCCTGCCGGGCAGCACAGCGGCATGGCTGGCTCCGGCCAGGCGGCGTGGCTGCCAGTCCTACTGCTCTGAGCGGCATGGTAAGGGGGCGGGGAGCGGTGGGGTTGGATAAGGGGCAGGAGGTCCCAGGGGACAGGGAGCAGGGGGCAGTCGGATAGGCGTGGGAGTCCCGGGGGGGCCTGTCGGGGGCGGGGGTGTGGATAAGGGTCGGGGCAGTCAGGGGATAGGAAGCGGGGGGGTAGATAGGGTGTGGGGTTCCAGGGGGGCGGTTTGGAGCAGAGGGTCCTGGGAGGGGGGCAGTCAGGGGACAAGGAGTGGGGGGGTGGATGGGTCGGGAGTTCTGAGGGGGGCAGTCAGGGGGCGGGAAGTGGGAGGGGGCAGTCAAGGGGCGGGGGCCAGGCTGTTTGGGGAGGCACAGCCTTCCCTACCTGGCCCTCCATACACTTTCAGAACCCCGATGTGGCCCTCAGGCCAAAAAGTTTGCCCACCCCTGCCCTAATCGCTCCTGACATGCTCCCTATGTGGCAACACCCAGAGAGTCCCCCAAGCCAGGAGAATCGTTAGCTGCCTACTGAGAGGCGCTTTATGGTTCTGTGCACACACGTCCCCAGAAGCACTAAGGGGTGTCGCTGGGGGCAGGACGTAGCCAGATCTCTGCTCCGTAATATCATCTCACCGGGAAGTTGGCTCGCCTCTCACCCCTGCCAGCTTTACCCCAGGGTAATTCCACGGACCGCAATGGAGCTACTCCTGATTCACACCAGTGTGACGTGAGAGGAGAACCGGGCCCAGGGTCTGCCTAAGACTTAGGCCCAGATCCTCAGCTGCTGTGAGTCAATCTATCTCCAGTACAGCCAGTGGGGCTACAGCAATTCACAGAATCTGGCCCCTAGCCTGGTCTAAGCAGGCAGTCCAGGAAGGAAGCATAATCCTCCCCTCCTCACGGCACCTCACCCCAGCTTTTTACTCCTGACAATTTCCTTTTCAGGGTGGCTACAGGGTTCACGCGCTGCATCTTGGGTTCAAACGTCCCCAGGTGGGGTTCACCCCATGTAGAGGGCCAGGACAAGAATAATACACGATTAAAGCTCCACTTAGCTGGACTGAAGAGCAGCTGAGGCCTGATGACTGCAGAAGGAGACATTCACCCGGTGCTCAGATTGCACTGCGTGATCTTCAAACAAACAGGACGCGTATCCAGTTCTCGCCTTAAACCAAGATCTGGTCACCGTAGGCCAGCAGCGTCTCATGGGGGGCTTGCTCCTCAGCTGCGGTAGGATGGAGCAGCTCCACTGTCTCCAGTTTACACCCGCTGGGCCTCTGGTGCATCAGCTCCTAGTTGTAGAGTAACTGCAGTGCAGAAGGGCTTGTTGATCAGCCAGCAACTTCTCAACCTGCCTTCCTCCTCCTCACAGAGCTGAAACTTATCAGTACTTAGCCACATTGCATTTCCCACCGGAAGGAAAGCCAGAAGGAGAACCTGTTTGTTTCAAATCATTTTGATAGTCCAACTCTTGCACCACTGGAAACTGGTTTTAGCTTTAGGAATTGGGGACTAGAGCCCCAGCTGGCATAAACTGATTTATTTCCATCTAAGTCAGTGGAGCTGCACTGATTTGTACCAGTGTGTACCAGGATCTGGCCGCGGGAATTCTTGGACTCATAACGTAGCTGTTTAGGGCAGGGGGTGATGAACAGAATAAAGCTGGTTGGCAAATATTGAAGGAAAAGAAAAATTTGACTCACGCACTCACTCTCACATATACACTCACTCACACACACATATTCACTCTCACACGCACATTCATAAATGCTCTCTCTCAGACACACACATTCACACTTACACACATACATTCACAGTCGCACACACACTCACACACACTCTCACACACACACAGACACATTCACTCTCTCACACACACATATTCTCTCTCACACACACACACATATTCTCTCTCTCACACACACTCACACACACACATTCTCTC
>NW_020664462.1:2769333-2795785 GCF_002925995.2 Terrapene triunguis | reverse complement strand
CTTTGAACATGCCCAGATCAGATATGAAGTCTGTGGCGGAGCAGAGATTGAACCTGGCCATCCTAACACCTAGGCGAGTGCCTTTAACCACTAGACCATCCTTCCTCTTCAGTGTCAACTGGCCGGTGACAGGTAAAATCCCATGTGATCAGGCATCTCAACTTCTAGCGGAGACTGCGACGTTTGCTTATACATTAGAAGACCTTACGGGCATCTGTCATGCACTTCCAACCTCTGAAAAAGTTTTCGGTCAGCTAAGGTAAGTAACTACATCGATTGAGTCAGATCATAACACTGGAGGGTATTTATTCGGAATTGTTATTGCTGCAGTTGTTTTATGGCCTCTATAAATAACAGTGAGCTTCGGAACAGGAAAAGCTGCTTTACTGCATTTCTGGGGTGCAACTGAGCTTTGGGATATATGGCATGTTTTGGGGGGGTCAATCAAGCCCCAGGGATATGGGATTTTGCAGCATACAGTCATCGGTAGGATAGTGTCATTGAGAGAAGTGCTGCAGGGGTAAACTCAGCTGGATAACTTTAAAGTGCCCCACAAACTGAATTCACCCAACACTGAAATGCAGCCCCCTCTGTGGTAGACTGTGTCAGCTGATGCATGGTACACGGTGCAAGACTGAGAGATGAGCTTGAGGTTAAGATGATGGTCTGACCTTCGATGACCTGGATTCACTTCTTGGTTCTGCCACAGATTTCCTGTGTAACTTTGAGCAAGTCACTTAATTTCTCTGTGCCTCCGTTCTCCGGTGGTACAAAGAGCATAAATGCTACAATCTACGTGAATGAGACAGATGAGGAAAGTCAACACTTTGGTACAGCACCTACCGCAATGGGGCCCTGATCCTGGCTGAGACCTCTAGTGCAGCTGTAAGAAGAGAAAAATGTTTTTTTACCCAAAGGTACGTCGACAAGCCCCCTGGCTGATAGACAGTGACACGTGGCCCGTAAGAGCACAGCAGACCTCGGTTGTTAACGTCCCATCCAGAAGATCTCCGTACAGGAACAACTTACCTTAAAGGATGAGCTGTTCCTAGTGGAATTCAAACCTACAACCACAGGAGGTTCAGCTAAGGCAACTGCATGTGCTGGTTATTAAGAAGGTGTATCCGTAGCCTGTTTATGAATGAGTTAAGAATGTGAAGGTCACTGATGTGTGTGGAGCTGCAGCCCAATAGAGCATTTTATTATACCACTGACCCACTGAAGATGCCATTGGTTGCCATGTGTCCAGGTTACTGAGAGCTTTCAATGAGACTCAGTATTAGGTAAAAGACTAACAGCTTTATTGAATGTATCCAGTTGTGCCTGAGGGCTACAGTCAACCAAAACTCCAACCCTCCTGTTGTACCATTAAATATGTCTCATGTAAACGCTGGAGTCTTGGCTGTTCCAAAAACCTGGTCAGTTACATGGAGGAGTTCTTGCAAGAAAGCCTACAAAAACGTGCAAGCAATTGCACACTTACATTTGTGTGCAAAAATGACTTAATTGTGTCTGAAATATGATGTTTTCTTTTTTCCATCATCCCCGCTGAGTGATATGCAAGCAGTACAAGTGGTGAAAAGAAAATTCGATTTTTTTAACACTGGTTCAGATGTTATGATCTCATGTCATATTCTAAATAACAGAAGGAAGGATTTATTTTAAAGTATTGGGCCAAAACCTTAGCAGGTGTGAATCAGTGCAGCTCTGGATTTGAGCTGAGGAGCTGACACATGCATTTTATCTTGTTAGTTTCACAGGACCAACTTCACTTTGGGCATTGTAATTCCCATGCCCATGTGCTCTGTGAGGGCCCGATCTTGCCAGCTAAGGCCACTCACCATCTCAAAGCATGTGCTCAACTCTAAACCTGGGCGAAATTATCTGGCTGAAACTCTTTGGGGGCAAAAACTACAGGTGCCGTGACACCAAAGCATTTCACAAATGTGTGCAGTTTCACTGAATTGTTTCAGCCAAAAATTTAAAAAAAAAAATCTGAAAAAATCAAAATGTTTCCTTTTGACATTTTCTAAACCAAAGCTTTTTGGTTTGTTGCTTGGAAATGACTTTTTCTTTAGAACTTTCCTTCTTTTTTTATTAATAAACAACTAGAAAACAAAAAAATGTGTGAAATCAAAACCAAACATTTTGTTTCAGGTCAAAGGGAACGTTTACTTTGACCCAGTTCAAATTGGGGTTTTTTTCGCTTTCAATTCACCGAAAGGTTTCATTTTTGGTTCCATCCGAAACATTTTCTCACCCCTGATTTTTCTGAATTGCCAGCAAACTAAAACAAAATCTGGTTTTCACACAGCTGTACTCAGCACTTCTCAGGATTGGACTCTGGCTCCCATGCTGTTTGGCGAACTCCTGGAGTTCATGAACTGGGGAATCTGAGCATTGATCAGATGCTTCCTAAACTGATCTCTGAGATATAAAAGCACCTCTGGTAAATAAACAGCTGTGTAGTGCGATGGCAGTGGCCCCTTCCCCTCTGGGTCAGAGGGAGGCCACACCGCCTCACTGCATCACCAGGGTCACTATCTAGTGTCAGGGAACTTAGTGAATCAGGTGCTAGTGCCCCAACCCTCTTGGTGGGGTGGAGCACCAGACAGTTTATAGGCTCAGGCCCTCGGGCGACACAGAGCTAACGAGCCATCTATAGGCTCAGGCCCTCGGGCCAGGCAGAGCTAACGAGCCGTCTATAGGCTCAGGTCCTCGGGCCAGACAGAGATAACGAGCTGTCTATAGGCTCAGGCCCTCGGGCCACGCAGAGCTAACGAGCCGTCTATAGGCTCAGGCCTTCAGGTGAGGCAGAACTAACAAGCAGCCTATAGGCTCACACCCAGAGGTAGAGGAGAGCAAATACGCAGTCTATGGGCTCAGGCCCTCAGGCACAGCAGAGCACCAAACAGCCTGTCATCCTAGCTCTGGTGGACAGCAGACAAACACAGGCCTTTTGGTCTATGGTGGGGAGGCTACCCCCCCCAGGGGTGGGGTTGGCAGCAGGGGGTAGGGGGACCTGGACCCACCCTACTCCACTGGTCCCAACCCAGGGCCCTAATAGTGGTGGAGTGTTCCGCCACTGGGTCAGCGGGAATCCAGACGAAACACGCTGACCTGGAGTCAGGCAACGACACAACCAGACTATCGTCTAGTGTCCCTGGGCTACTTCCTACTACCCCTTCGTTCGGTACCTCGGCTCCCTGGGTGTTCTCGGTCCCCCCGGGGGATACAGCCAGTGGCAGTCGCAGCAGCTCCTCCATGGACTCGGTCTCCTCCAGGATCAGGGCACTGCCAGGATCGGCAGCAAAGTCAGAGGCCTGCAGTGAGCAAGATACATCCGTCTCCTTCCCCAGCTCGGCCCCAGCTGAGCTGGAGACTCTGTCTTTTGTACTTCCTGCCCTGCCCCTCAACTTCCGGTGGGAGGGGTGAGCGCGGCCTGGCTCTACCCACCCGGGTACAGAGTGTGGTTCCTCCTCCTTTGGCTCCGGGGGAGGCCACACTGCCTCACTACAAGCTGTGACCAGAACACTGGGATACCAGTCCAATGGCTGAATTCTGGTTTTATTTCCGATGGGCTCTGGGTACAGAACTGCACTTTCCTTCAGCAAAGGATCCCATCGACGGCAAAGGAATGAAAGAAGCACTGCACAGATTTTGTAGGGGTTGATGCAAAAGTGATTTTATGACTCCGAATGCCAAGGACATTTCTCCTACTCTGAAAGAAGATGATAAAGCTCAAACTGTAGCACAAAAAACCCCGCTACCACCAACAACCAGGGAAATGGTTTTTCCCCCCTTGCTTCTCATGGTGATGAAAATTCCATGCTGTGCATGCTTGGCTCTTCCCTTGACATGACCTTGGGAGCAGGGCTCAAGGGCAGAGCTCAGCAGGGACTACCCTGTTTCCCCGAAAATAAGACATCCCCCGAAAATAAGACCTACTTCCAGTTTTGCCTCTCGCTGTAATATAAGACATCCCCCGAAAATAAGACCTCCCCGATAATAAGGCCACCCCGGAATATAAGGCCCCGAAGCTCCAGGAAAAATAAGACCTCCCCTGAAAATAAGACCTAGCGCATCTTTGGGAGCAAAAATTAATATAAGACACTGTCTTATTTTCGGGGAAACATGGTAGATAGGGGAGTGGCCTTTGGAAAAGGGGAGTGACATGATTGGATACATCCAGAGGCAATGAAAGACCGAGCTTTCCCAAAGCGACTAATGATTTTGGGAGCCTCCATTTTGGCTGCTTAGACTGAGATGCCTCGGCGGGGTCTGATTCTCAAAGGGCAGGTGGGTGCTCAGCACGTCCTGAAAAACAGGCCCCTTAAGGTGTCTTGAACTGGGCAACCAAACTCAAGAGACGCTTTGGAAAATCTTGGCTTTGATTTCCTGAGTGATCATTAGTTGAAATCCTTCTCTGCCACATACTCATAAGTCTGTGTGGTATCAATAGCACAAGGTAGCTGGATCAAAGGCTTAAGGAGCTAAGCCTAGAAGTCTCCTGTTCTCGTGCTAATTGCTAACCAAAATAAACAACTTCTAGTCCGTTGGACCCGCTCTGGGGAAATGCACCGACTTGCTACGATGACTCATTCCTTCCTTCTGCAAACTTGTATCGAAAGGAGGCGGACCTGTTTTCGGGAAGAGTAAACACGAGGTGTTGTGTTTTGCTTTTGCTCTTTCAATTTGAGTTCTAATTAAACTGTGCAAAACGACCCCGTGTGTCCCTGGAATATTGCCTGGGTTGATGTTTCTCTGATAAACAGAAGGGCTGAGATTGCTTTCTGTGAAGAGGACCATTTCACCCAGTGGGAGGCCTCAGCTTGTTGAAGACAGACAGACAGGTGTCCTGTTTTCTGAGCAATAATTTGGTCCTCTGGTTGTGACGTTTCTTGGGGTACTTGGGATTGCGAGTCCCCCTGCCTCCAGCGAGAGAGAGAGATGCTTGTGCTTAACTGTATTCTGCTCCCTGATGCCTTCAGCCTGTGGGCACTCCTCTAGGCTATGCCAGCCCTGTCTTTGCCTTGCAGGTTAACAACAGGTGCACCCCAGTCCCCGAGCCCCTTTGAAGCATTCCCCTGTAGTGTCCAGCCCCTTATCCATTGAGCAGTCACAGAAATCCCAGGTCTGCTGTCCCCAGGGGAACAGCGTACACACCCCCTTGTTTGAATCAACTCAGGATCAGCACCTAGCTTAAAACCACAGCCTGAGATATATTTACAGTGAAAACAATCATGAGTTTATTATCAGAGATCCAGATGTAAGAGACAGGGAGTGAGGAGAATGGAAACAAAGCTAGAACATGCTTTGTAGAGACTAAAACTTACCATGGTAACCGTCAGCCTAAGGGTGTGTCTTCAGGTACAGCTGTAGCACATTAGTGAAGACACTACTACATGGACGGGAGAGGTTCTCCCAGTGGCGTAGGTAATCCACCTCCCCAAGAGGCCGTAGCTATGTTGCAGAAGAAGCTCTCCCTTTGATGTAGCGCTGTCTACACCAGGGGTTAGGTCGGTATCAGTACGTCGCTCCAGGGGGTGGATTTTTCACACTCCTGAGCGACATAGTTGTACCGATTTAGGTCTGTCATGTAGACCTGGCCTGAACAAGTTTACCTTCCCCCAAATGTCCTCCGTAGTGTTCCCACTAATCCTGGTTGAGATCCTGTTGTCATTAACATAAACACGCTGTCCGTTTACTTCCTAGGTGCACAATACAGGGGTATCTTCCTTGCCTTCTCCTTATACCCCAAAGTTCATTGATTGTCCCTAGAGCCAAGATGATCCCTGTAGCTTATTCTCCAGTATGTGCCTACCCGTTGACTCCCATCCGGCCCCCACTCATCCCGTTGACTTCATATGTAAATATGGCTTACATTATGTTGGCTTCCAATACTTCATTTGCACATGGGCCGAGAAAGATGGATGGATAAACCTCTTTTATCTGGCAGAAAACCCGTTTGTCAATTCTGCCTTGATACAGACTTTAGGAACCTTTTTTTCAGTATACACATATAACTCCCTACATCCTATCTGTACGTACATTTCCCAACAAAACTAATGATCAGCCTGACTCTGGCTTTCATTCATGACCTGGTAAGATATTCTCTGGTGAACCAGAATGTTCGTACCAGGATCTGAACATTCCTGTAACCAACCCCCCTTGCCAGTTGGCATTGAGGGGTTCTTAGGGTCACACTGGTCTCGCTGTTAATCTAGTTAAGAACAAGTTTACTGCTTCATCAAATGGGGAATCGGTGCTATCGTCCTATAAACATCCTCCAGCAGCAAGAATTTATATTTCTGTCTCTTCTAATGGCAGCTTGTACCCACTTGGGACATCTGACCCCTCATCTGTGCCCATGATGGGATCTTAGAGTCCTTGGCGCACCATTCCAGGAGGCGACCTGGCCTGCTCCGGGCTGCTGATTCAACAATCAGTCACCTTACCGGTCAGACCCATTCCCTGTGAAAGCCCTGGCAGTTAGTAGCCTCCACAACACCAATACTTCGATCGGTTTCAAACAAAGGGGGCGTTCTCTGGCAAATCACAGGCGAGAGAGGAAAGAGTATTGCCATCTGGCAAGGGCATGGCAACAGGCAACCTCAAAGAAGGACTGTAAACCTAAAGAAAGATGATGATCGGCAAACCTCAGCTGGAGTATTGTGTCCAGTTCTGGGCACCGCATTTCAAGAAAGATGTGGAGAAATTGGAAAGGGTCCAGAGAAGAGCAACAAGAATGATTAAAGGTCTTGAGAACATGACCTATGAAGGAAGACTGAAAGAATTGGGTTTGTTTAGTTTGGAAAAGAGAAGACTGAGAGGGGACATGATAGCAGTTTTCAGGTATCTAAAAGGGTGTCATAAGGAGGAGGGAGAAAACTTGTTCACCTTAGCCTCTGAGGATAGAACAAGAAGCAATGGGCTTAAACTGCAGCAAGGGAGGTCTAGGTTGGACATTAGGAAAAAGTTCCTAACTGTCAGGGTGGTTAAACACTGGAATAAATTGCCTAGGGAGGTTGTGGAATCTCCATCTCTGGAGATATTTAAGAGTAGGTTAGATAAATGTCTATCAGGGATGGTCTAGACAGTATTTGGTCCTGCCATGCGGGCAGGGGACTGGACTCGATGACCTCTCGAGGTCCCTTCCAGTCCTAGAATCTATGAATCTATGAATCTATGAATAAACCCCATTCTGATCTGCCGCCCATTTAAGGCCCGGGTCATTCCCATAGTCTTCAGTAGCGTTACCCCTGATTGACACCAGTGTGACTCAGATCAGAATCAGACCTGGTCTCTTTAGACTACCTCTAAATTGTAGCATTACTGAGAAGTGAAAGATTAACTTGTCTTAAACAAATCAGGTCTCTCCCCATCAGGAGACATGTTCCCAGGAAAAGGTGTCTTGTCAGATAGAAAAGTCACCATGTCGTGTGAAAGGCTTTTTTGGACCCCGATCAGGTAACCAGTTTACTGCAGGTGACAAACTACTGGCCCACATTAGCATTTGATTGCATTACCCTTTGAATCAAACACAATTAGATGGACATAACGTATGCAAGTTACAACTCCCGCAATCCCTCATCTACCTCATTAGCTTGGCTGAGACCAACGGGACTTGTCATTTATCCATCTGTTCAACTAGGTCCCAAGAGATTGGTCCTCTCGGAGCAAAGTGCGGCAGCATCAGAATAATTCTTAGGACTTGTCTAACACCTTACATGGCCAAAGAGTTTTATAAACAGCACCCTTTGCATAAATGTGTGTGTGTGTGTATTTATCCTCACACTATTTTGCAAACAGTTTCACTTAATGCCTCTTTTCTTTCAGACTTCTTGCCAAGCACAAATAAATTGCATTCAAAGGGGCAAAGGGCAGTTAGGGTATCTAATTCCCACTGAAAGTGACTTTGGAGTTGGGCACCAGACTCCCCGTTGTGCCTTTGGAGTTTCTGCACTGCAGACTGACTGAAGAGAGGCTTGTAAGAGAAACAGGACAGACCAGGGAGCCTGCAAAGGGCAAATCATTGGCTTGGCTTGCTTCCTTATGATACTGACAGATGCACATGTACGTAGCCCCCCCCACTCCACCCCTTCCAGGCCTGACTGTGGATGGGACACTGGGATCTTCTCCCCCACCCCCCACACACTCCCAGGCTGATGGGGAAGTGGCGTCTGCATGGCCAGGGTATCTGTACACACATGCACACCTGAGGACGAGAGACAGGAGGGAAGGGTGGGGCACCATGGGAGAATTTTCACCTCCTCCATTCAGCTTGGAGATGGGTGGGTTCTTGTGATCCTCACCTACGCTGAGCCCTGAATAGGCACCAGGGAAAGATGTTTTTATCCCCATCCCCCACTTCTCCATTTAGGCCTGGTGGAAGATGGGATGCTGGGATTGTTCAGGACAGGGACTGTGTCCCACCGTGTGCTCGTACAGCCCCTGGCGCCACGGGGCCCTGATCTAGGTTGGGCCCTCTCAGTGCCCCTGCAATACAAATAGTAATAAGTGAGAGGCCTGATGGCCCGAAAGGATACAAATATTATTCACCTCCAGGACGCTGGCTTGAATTTGGCCATGATCGGCGAAGCTCCAGTGTACACGTCATTTGGTGAGTCATGTACAGTAAGATCACTGTTGAGCGGGCAGGCATCCACATGGGCTCCCTCTGCGTTCAAGCTGAGGAATGTTGGCAGAGCAGGGTAGGGGTGTGGATAAAGAGCCTGATCCACAGCCCCCCGATGTCAGTGTGTAACCCACACGCTTCCTGCATCTGGTGTTCTGTCCCCTCTATTGGCACTGAGACCGCTTGGAGAGAGATTAAAACGAATCTGCTCTACAGCCTTAGCTAACAGCCAGTTGGCTTCTAGCTCATGCACTAAGCTCCAGAGGTCCCAGGTTCAATCCCGCCCTATCTGTCGGTGTTATACCTGGAAAGTCTCCTGTTGATTGCAACGGGCTTGGGATCAGGCCTGGATAGAGGACGGTAGGTGCCAGAGCTGTCACAGGTTCATACAGTAGTTTTTTCAAGGCACTGGACGTAGCGACTTCAGCTTGGAAAGGAACTAATTCTGCGGCCCTCACCTCTAGCAGAAGTCAGCGGAATCTGCCGACTCAGCAGAGCAGTCACGTTCCAGGAGGACCGATGGCAGCTTTACATTTTGGGTGCCCTCGAGTGCCCGTTTGGCCCATAATTGAAGATGACTCAGCATACGCAGATGGCCGAGGCAGGATATTCACCCTGCAGCCTTGACTGTAAGATAAAACGGAAGCTCTTTATCTCCAGGGGCGATTGCAAGTAAGGGAATATTTTCTGCACTGAGAACGTAGGTGATTCTACAGACCCCTAGTGGGAACTGATCCAAAGGCCAGTAAAATTAGTGGACAGATTCCCATGCACTTCAGTGGGTGCCGGTGCCAGACCCAGGAGACTTGATGTGCAGCGTTCTCTCTGAAATAAACCTTGATTCCCACCCAGGGTTCTCCCCTACCCCCAAGATAAGCCCCTATCACCATATTATGTTCTACCCCGTAATAGCTGAGCACCCCACAATCTCGGATGTATTTCTCCCCGGAGACAGGGCAGTGCTGTTATCCCCATAGGACGTCTGGGGAACTGCAACCATGAGGTTGCACAGATAGGCACGCCCCAGCTATCTTTGACCTAGCTGGCTCCAAACAGCAGAGATGCTGTGTCAGCAAGGACTAGCCCCCCAAGTATGTACTGAGGGTCTTGGGTGGGCTTGGAGCCCCTGGCCACTGCAGCTTCATGGCTATTTGTAGCCAGCTAGCTCAGGGCTACCGCCAGACACTGCATTCACACCTCCCGACTGCCATGTAGACGAACCCTAAAGACTTTCCCAAGGTGGTTGGGCATGGAGTGGACCACAGGAAGTCCCCAGCTGGTGCACTAACCACTGGGACATCCTTCCTCAAAGCCCTGCGCCATAGGTGCCAACTTCCCCGCTTTCCCCTGGATGTTCAACCCCCTGGCCCCGCCCCTGCCCCACCCCATTCCAACCCCCTCCCCAAAGTCCCCGCCCCAACTCCGCTCCCTCCCTGCCCCTATTCCAACCCCTTCCCCAAATCCCCGCCCGCCCTGGCCCCGCCTCTTCCCCGCCTCCTCCCCTGAGCGCGCCACATTCCCGCTCCTCCCCCTCCCTCCCAGCACACTGCCAAACAGCTGTTTGGCGGCGGCCGGGGGGAAGCGCTGGGAGGTAGGTGGAGGATCAGGGATGCAGCACGCTCAGGGCGGGGGGGAGGAGGAGGAGAAGGAAAAGGGGCGGGAGGTGAGGGGAGCTTGGCTGCCAGTGGGTGCAGAGCACCCACTAATTTTTCCCCTTGGGCGCTCCAGCCCCAGAGCACCCGCGGAGTCGGTGCCTATGCCCAGCGCTATCTGAGAGATGAGGCCCAGCTTAAGACACCAGCAGGGCTAGCAGTGCAGAGTGGTAGAGGAGCCAGTTGCTGTGGTGGAGGGGGCAGTGACAGGGAAGAGGGGTAGGAAAGACCATAGTAGCCTCCGTCCCTGGACTTGGCAGCCTACACTGCTCCCTCAAGATCAGCTCCCTCCCCGAGCTGTGTTCCTAATGGGGCAAGAGGGACAGGCTACTTAGTGAAACCAAGGCTCAGAGACAAGGGCCTGATTGCACAAAAGGGGCTGAAGTCCCTGTTTTAGGTGCCTCACTCCCAGTTTTGGGAACACTGTGATGCCCCAAACTCCTGCTGGAACCCTGTAGGCGCCGAACCTCATTCGGTGCCTACGTTTGCGCAGTAAAAGTTCCCCACGCTGCCTCTGAGCAGCCACACAGTGTGTGTCCGGCTGCCTGTCCTCTGCCCGAGCTGCAGAGTGATTCACAAACCGGGGGACGATGGGCGTTTGGCCACCGCGCTTGCCTGAGGGGCTGGATCCAGTAGGTGTGCTCAGAAACCGCCCATGGAACGGGGCCCCTCCTGCAAGAGCACACAGGAGATGGGGAGGGCAGATCTCTCTCATAACTTTTAGCCCTGTGGTTAGGGTGCTCACCGGGGATGTTGGAGACCCTTGGTTCAAGTTCCCCCCCTCCACCTGAGGGCAAGAAGGGATTTGAACCGGGATGTGCCACCTCTCAGCTGAGTGCTCGCACCTTTGGACTAGGGGATATTCTGATGCAGGGAAGCCCTCAGTCTCTCCCATGGAAGTGAGTGCACCGTGGCTCAATAACTCAAGAGTCCCTGGAGCTGGGGGAGTGCTCTAAGCCAGTGGTTTCCAAACTTTTTTGATCATTCACCCCATCAGTAAAAAATTTTTGAGCACGCAAGCCCTGCTCCCGGCCGAACTGTTGAAGCAAAAAAAAACACACCCCACGGGCTCCCCCGCTCGCACCGCCGAGAAGGGGGGGGGAAGCCGCTCGGACTCCCGTCTGAACTGCCAAAAAAAAAAAAGCGGCGCTGCTCCGAAGGATCCTCTTGCGCACCCCCTGGGGTGTATGCACCCCACTTTGGAGACCACTGCTCTAAGCACCCAGCTACAGAGCCTCTCGCCTGCTCGCTACAGCTCCACCAGGCACCTCACTCCAGAGAAGGCCCCTGGCTGTGATTCCGGAGCAGATATAGGCATCGAGCAGCCTGGGAGGGGCGGGGCTTAGCACCCCTCCGGTGAGCACCTCCCCTTGGCTGACGCATGCAGCTCCCTGTCTAGCACGCTGGCTTTTGTGCCCTGCAGCCCAAGGCCCTGCTCTCTCTCCCCCCATGCACTGTACAGGAGCCTCGGCACGTGACTCAGGCTTTGTGCATCACAGGGGTGTTCCCAGGGGCCTGAAAGCATCGCAACACCTACCTCCTTTTGGGCATTCAGGCCTAAGCAACGTGCCCGAAGGGGCAGAGGGCATAGCTGAGAATTGAACTCAGCTTTCCCAAGTCCCAGCCAAACACCTTAACCACAGCAAGCATCCCCTCCCCCGCACCTCTTCGGACCCTTGTGCTGAGCCCTTTGCAAAGGGGCTGAGTTGCACCTTGTTTTACTGCTAGAAAACACAATGGGCCCAATCCACACAGGTACCTCCTGATTTACATCAGCGTAAGAGACTCAGGGTATGTCTATATAGCCAAAGCTGCGCCCAGGTTAGCGTGAATCCAGCTAGTGCGGGTAACAATAGTAGTTACGGCAACGCTGCACGGGCTGACAAGCTGACTATGTGCCCAGGCCAGACGTACACTGTTACTCCTGCTAGGTGGAGTCAAGCTAGCCCAAGCAGCTAGCCCAAAAGCACAGCTTTTTCTGTGTGGATATATCCTCCAGCCCTACACAGCCAATGATTTCAGTGGAGCTCCCCTGACTGAAACCAGGCGAGGATCTGACCTACAGTCACAGAATCACAGATGTGCAGGACTGGAAGGTCATCGAGTCCAGTCCCCTGCACTCAAGGCAGGACTAAGTAATAACTAGACCACTGTCTAACCTGTTCTTAAAAACCTCCAGTGATGGAGATCCCACAACCTCCCTGGGCAATTTATTCCAGTGCTTAACTACCCTGACAGTTAGGAATTTTTTCCTAATGTCCAACCTAAACCTCCCTTGCTGCAATTTAAGCCCATTGCTTCTTGTCCCATCCTCAGAGGTTAACGAGAACATTTTTTCACCCTCCTCCTTGTGACAATCTTTTATGTACTTGAAAACTGCTATCATGTCCCCCCTCGGTCGTCTCTTCTCCAGACTAAACAAACCCAATTCTTTCAATCTTTCCTCATAGGTCATGTTTTCTAGACCTTTCATCATTTTTGTTGCTCTTCTCTGGACTTTCTCCAATTTGTCCACATCTTTTCTGAAACATGGGGCCCAGACCGGGACACAATACTCCAGTTGAGGTCTTATCAGCACAGAGTAGAGAGGAAGAATTACTTCTCATGTCTTGCTTACAGCACTCCTGCTAATACAGCCCAGAATGACGTTCGCTTTTTTTGCAACAATGTTACGCTGTTGACTCATATTTAGCTTGTGATCCGCTATGACCCCCCCCAGATCCCTTTCCGCAGTACTCCTTCCTAGGCAGTCATTTCCCATTTTGTATGTGTGCAACTGATTGTTCCTTCCTAAGTGGAGTACTTTGCATTTGTCATTGAATTTCATCCTATTTTCTTCAGACCATTTCTCCAGTTTGTCCAGATCATTTTGAATTTTAGCCCTATCCTCCAAAGCATTTGCAACTCCTCTCATCTTGGTATCATCCGCAAACTTTAGAAGTGTACTCTCTATGCCATTTTCTAAATCATTGATGAAGATATTGAACAGAACCGGATGCAGGATGATCCTTGCAGGACCCCACTTGATATGCCCTTCCAGGGCCGGCCTTAGGGAAAAGGGTGCCCTGGGAGAACTTGTATTTTGGCTCCCCTGACCCCTGCTACCTCCCTACCCATCACTTCTGACCCCCACTGCCTCCCTGGGCTCCCCACCCACTCCTACCAGACCCTGCTGCCTCTCCATCCATCCCACCTGGTCAACGCTGCCTCCCCCTGTCATTTCCCCAAGCTCCCTTCTGCGGCTTCGGTCTCCAGGCCTGTCCCCGCTCCTTGCCTCTTGACCACGGTGCCCCAGTACTTAATTTGTGAAGCCCCGGCACCTCTGCGCACCCGGCCAGCAGCCGCCGTTCTCCAGCCACCCAGCTCTGAAGGCAGCGCCGCCACCAGCAGCAGCACAGAAGGAAGGGTGATAATACCACACCATTCCATGCTTCCTTCTGTGCTGCTGCTGGTGGCAGCACTGCCTTTAGAGCTGGGTGCCCAGTCAGCAGCCGCCGTTCTTCAGCCGCCCTGCCACTGCTTAATTCCACCACTTTCATTACAAATTAAACACTGCGGCCCCCCCCCCCCCCGACCACAGTGCCCTGGGAGATCAGCCATGTCACCCTCCCCTAAGGCCAGCCCTGGCCCTTCCAGCTTGACTATGAACCACTGATAACTACTACTACTATTACTGATGACAATACTCTTGGTAAGGTGGGTTCTCCACTGGTTTACACTCATGTAGATCCGGAGTAACTTCTTTGAAATCCCTGGAATTATGCATACGTAAAACAGGTGTCAGTGAAAGGAGAATCAATACCGCTGTTCTTGATAATTCATGTGTGAACCACTGGGGAGTGGGTGTTTCAAGTCCCCCTTCTGTGCCCCTTGTATAGTGCCTTTTAGCACTGGAGTTCCCTGGTTCAACATCCCAGTGCGCTGGCCAAGATCACAGCCCTTTATAAACCTGATACCGTGAGCCAGTTAATATAATGGCCATTGAAGTCAACTGAGCAACAACAGTTATACAAGCTGAGTTGCGAGTTGCTGCCCCGTGGCATCACCCCGTGTGCTTGTACCATGCTGAGCACACATTGGTCACCTCCATCCTATAAATAAATCAATCCTATGAAGCATGAATAATTTACCGAGCCAGATGTTAAAAAATAAATAAATAAATCTCTTACCATGGTAACAACCGTTGGGGGGGGGGGGGGGGCGGGAAATAATGATATCTCACTCTGCCATTCAAAGAAGAGTTACTGTACTTGCTGGAAGTGAGCGGGTGAATGGGATTTTACAGAATTAATACAAACAACTGTACCTGGCTGAGGAATAATGGATCAGTTAAATGCCTAAATTATTGTGACACTGAAGTCACCTATCAAATACGAGACCTTTATTACAAATGTGGAGGAAATTACCATCCACAGGGGTTAACTGCACAGCCAGCCACTTCTAATGGTCAATGCGATCTAGTGGATAGAGCAACGCATGGCCTTGGGGTACGTCTACATGACCCGCCAGATCGGCGGGTAGTGATCGATCCCCGATCGCTCTGCCGTCGACTCCGGAACTCCACCACGGTGAGAGGTGGAAGCGGAGTCGATGGGGGAGCGGCGGCCATCAATCCCGTGCTGTGAGGACGCGAAGTAAGTGATTCTAAGTCGATCTAAGATATCTATTCTCGTAGCTGAAGTTGTGTATCTTAGATTGATCCCCCCCCCCCAGTGTAGACCAGGCCTTGGTTTTATTCCCAGCTCTGCCACGGGCCTGCTGGGTGACCTTGGACAAGTCACTTTCCTTCTCTGTGCCTCAGTTTCCCCATCTGTAAAATACACTTTCTAAAGCACTTTGAGATCAAGCACATCAGAAGAGCTAGGTGTTAGTATTAATAACTCATAAGGGGAGATCAGTTTAATTTGTAATCACCAAACAGGAGGTGGGATATGATTTTTCCAAGGGAGCCATGTATTATTCTATATAATTATAAAATGTGCCTTTGACAAAAAAAAAAGAATCAAATTATAAAATTCCACACTCACCGGGCCACAGTTTCAGATAAATGACTGTGGAAAGACTTCATTTAAATGAGAATCTGATTAAGCATTAATTCTCTCCTATCATGCAGCAAGCACCTGGGGGTTGTTATTACAAGGAAGGGCTGTGCCTACTTTGCATTCCTGCAATGAAACTAACTCTTCCCTTCATCTCACCTTCATGCATTTTGCATTATTCATCGGGGGTGGGGGGGTTATGAAAAGCTGGTGTCCATTCCGTCAACTTGATTCGTCAATGTCTTTTAGCTGGCAGAGGACTGCGTGAGAGGCTTTGGGATGTGGAATCGTGCCAGTCTCCCATTCTGTTTCTCAGATTCTTTCTTGGGTGGAATCCACACCTTACGCCCTCAAAATAGGACAGAAGTGGGACTTAGGTAGTGCATGGACCTTGGGCTGGCCCTTCTTCCCCGGCACAGATTCCACATTTCAGGCCACATCTGCACTGGCAACTGGATACAGGCCCAAAAGCATGGTTGAGCCAGAACTCCCCTACCGTCCACATCTAAACCCCAGGAAGATGGGTTTCAAGGTGTGTACGGGACAAGAATGCTAGCATGCCTGAAGAGTGTGGGTATGCCCTCGCCTCGGGCTGGCACGGCTCCATGTGAGTTTGTAGTGTAGACAGGGTTAAGGCACGTGTACCACGTCCACAGTTCAATAGCCCTCTCCAGCCCCATTCCACAATGCCCCGAACCCTTTCCTGCCTGACCCTTATCCAAATCTTTAAAGGTCCAGGTCTGCCCGTTTTCACTCGTCGGCGTGAGCAGCGTTCACCACTTCACCACAGTTTGCCGCTGCACCCAGGGCCGGCTCCAGCTTTTTTGCCGCCCCAAGCGGCGAAGAGGAAAGAAAAAAAAAAGCCGCGATCGGCGGCACTTCGGCGGCTGCTCTCCCGCGCCGCTTCATTCTTCGGCAGATGGTCCCACCGCTGAATTGCCGCCGAAGACCCGGAGCGCCGCCCCCTTCCCTGGGCCGCCCCAAGCACCAGCTTGCTGTGCTGGTGCCTGGAGCCGGCCCTGGCTGCACCCTTCTCACCAGCAGATGTGAACATGGAACATGCTCTGAGAGCAGCCACCTGGTCTGCCAAGCCCACTCCAGTCCTGAATGTGTGGTCGGAGTTCGCCGTCCTCCGTGACTTCTCCTGAAGCACCAGGAACTTACCACTGGACCGGGAAGTTTCGGAGCGGCTGGCAAAGGCGGGCATTCACAGCTCTCTGGCCCAGTGCTGGGAGCGGACAAGGCACCTGAGGTTCTGGTACCAAAGGACAAAAGACTGCAACAGTTGCTCCAGGATGGTCCTCCAACATGCCTGTTCTTCAAGGAGCTGCACCGGATGCTCTCCCCAGGTGCCAGGACAGAGCCTGAGGTGATGCATCCCCACCAGCCTCATCCCCACCACCTTATCCTCTGGCGGGAGGCCGATAAAGGCCAGGGCGTGGGGGAACAACGGAAGAGGATGCTATGGTAGATCCGGAGGAGGATCCCCTGCTGGAAAAGCACATTATCCTGCACCTCTGCCCAGAGCAGCTAGGGCAGTGGTTCTCAAACCGTGGGTCGGGAACCCAAAGTGGTTCGGGACCCCATTGTAATGGGGTCACCAGGGCTGGCGTTAGACTTGCTGGGACCCGGGGCTGAAGCCAAAGCCCGAGCCCAACCACCGGGGGCCAAAGCCAGAGACGGAGGGCTCAGGTTATAGCCTCTTCCCCCACCACCCCCCGGCCGCCTGGGGCTGAAGCCCTTGGGCTTTGGCCTCCCCACCTGGGGCAGTGGGGCTCGGGCTTTGACTTTGCCCCCCCCGCAACCAGGATGGTGGGGCTCAGATGAGCTCAGGCATCGGTCCCCCCCTCCTGGGGTGGTGTAGTAATTTTTGTTGTCAGAAGGCGGTTGCAGTGCAATGAAGTTTAAGAATCCCTGAGCTAGCGTGACCAGATAGCAAGTGTGAAAAATCGGGAACTCGCCCAAAAGGACCCTGTTGCAGTCCCAGATACAACTGGTGGGACGGATCCGGGTCCCACCTGCTGCAGTAGCCGTCGCCAGGATCTGGGAACTGGCACCTTCTCCTCCAGCTCCTCCTCTTCCTGCATCTGCAGCTCACCATGATGCTGAGGTGGAGAACCCAGCCCCCGCCCCCCCGTGGTAGGGGGAGGCTGCAGGACTTGGGGCACTGCACCCTGAAACCCCTCCCAGGGGGAGCCCTGTGACTGGGTAGGAGGGGAATGAGCCTGAGATTATGCCTGCAGGCCAGCATGTGCATGGACACCAAGCCTCATGCAGGAGAAGCCCCTGTTTGTCCCCCGGAATGTTTTCCGCAGCTGTTCCCCCTTGTGCAGGGGACGGGGAGATCAAGGCCAAGAAGACAGCGTCCTGGGCAGTGAAGTTTTAACTTTCTCTGGGGTGTCTGATCAGGTCTGTTTTCACTCAGTTCCTTTTTAACAATGTTCAGCGTTACACTGTATGTTCTAAATTCAATAAATGCAGTACTGTACGGGGAGACTTTGGCAAACCAGTAAAGTGCCTAAAACCACGATGGCTTATTGTTAAAAAGCAACCTCGTCAGCAAGCTGTAAATTGGCCATTCAGCAATCTCAGCTTGACCAAGGCAGGAAGGGAGGGGGTTTTGGGTGCCATGGAAAGGACAGCTTGACCCTGCGTCCTTCCTGATAAGAATTGTGTTGAAGTTGCTGTTACATGCGTTTTAAAAGAGTAGGATATGCCCCAGGAATGTCTATCGGGGTCTCAAGGCTGCAGACTCTGGAAAAACCCAGACCTGGTTAATCAATAATCAGAAGGAACCTCTTGCTTGAAACTGCTTACTTAACAAGGTTTCTTTAAGGGACATGTCATTCTATTACTAATGTATAAATAAGGGGGGAAAGCTTGAGATAGTTGGACTCGTTTGGGGACTCTTTTGGACTCTCCCTCTGGATACATCTTGCGGTCCCCACCGGCAGATGGAAGATTTGGCCACTGGAAGCCTGCCGCTGTGTCACTCGAGAGCCACCCTCAGCTTTGGTAATTATCGAGGGTTCGGGGTGTTTTACTAATCTTGTTGCGGACGTGTGTAAGTGCTTGAGACTAAGTAAAGCTTAGCTTTAAGTGAAAGCACTCTTGTGTTGTCCTGTTTGTGCGAGCCATCGATCGGTCAGACGGCCGTGTTTCCCCTGATTTATTTCCTGACACCTCCTCGCACAGAGTAAAGTTACCAAGAGCTTTGGGTTGAAAGAACCCCGGGTAACAGTACCACCGAGACACAGCAAGACAGATCCTAGACCGTCTCCTGTCACGCACAGAACTCTGGGATACTGCCGCTGAAATGCCAGTGCTAACCTCACATAACAACAAAAAAAAGGCAGCGTGCAAACAGGAATACCCGTGACAGGGCGTATACCCACATCCAGCACAACATATGTGGCCGCACAATGCGGGTATGGGGCATACACACGGCTCTGTACCTGGGTCCAGTTGCCAGTGTATAGATTAGGGCTCCAATTCTCCGTTCTGTTACATGTCTTTGCCAGTGTAACTCCATTGATTTTAGTGGTGTAAAACTGGTACAAAGGGATGGTGAATCTAGCACAAGAGGTGGAAAACGCTGGCTAGGTCCCTTCTTCTCCATCCACCTGCTAGTAAAGGATAGTTCCCTACAGTACATTCTCCATGGCTTTGTCCTGTGTAAAGGGACAGGGCTTACGCTTGCTTCCTTGGATGTCTGTCTCATAGGCGAACAGAGGAAGAGGTGGCCTTGTGATTAAGGCACTGGACTGGGATCCAGGAGATCGCCAGTCAGTTCCCAACTCTGCCACCGATTCCCACTGTGACCTTGGGTAGATCATTTAATCTCTCTGTGCTTTACTTCATCTGTGACACAGATGACGACACACCCTTGTTCTGTCTCATCTCTATACACTGGAAGCTCTCCAGGGCAAGGGCTGACTCCCACAACTCGGATTATTTGTCTTGTGCTGTCTGAGTCTCAGTTCTGCTCTGGGATCCCATTCTGCTAAGCGCTGTACAAACACTGTCCCTGTCCCTGAAAGCTTAGCATCTCAGTTCACAATCTAAGCACCGCGCACAATTATTGTAAATAATATTACTGTTACAACAGCAATGGGTCAGATTTTTCTCCCCTCTTTGTCTATCCTTAAGATCCCTGGTCAGGAGTGGTGGAAGCACCCTAAAAGTGGGGGGCCACAGGTGTCTTAACTGAGGCCCTGCCCCCCCACCACACCACCCCCCCCCGAGGCCCCCCCCCCACGCCACCCCTTCCCCCCAATCCCACACCCTTGTGCCTCCCATTCCCCCCAAACTCCGCCTGCACACTACCCCTTGCCCCTTGGCCCGTGGCCCCACCCTCACACCGGCCATTCCCTCCGAAGCTCCACCCTCGCACTGCTCCTCCCCCAAGAACCTACCCCACCTCTTCCCCCGAGGACCCAGTCCCGCACCACTCCTTCTCCCCAAGACCCCGCCCTTGCACTGCCCTTTCCTTCCTAGGCTCTCTGGCCCCCCCTGTTCAGGCACCCCCATCCCTGGTTCTTTGAAAATCCCAAATTTCCTCTCCTAACCCAATTGTTCCCCGCCAGGCTCCTTCTTCAGCAAGAAAACACACACGGGCCAGAGGCCCAGTCCCTCAATTAATCACAATGCCAACTATAATCAGACTCTCTGCTCAAGCCGACGCGTAATGCACTGAGGCAGTGGATGATTTTCTGCGTTGACAGCCAGCTCTTGCTATCTGACATATTGTCGGCGTCTGTTGAAACAGCAGTGCCATTTGCAACATGTCTTCCAGAAAAGATTTGCAGGAATAGACTCAGAGTGACATGATCCGCAGGTTGTTAAATGCAAAACCAGGAGTCAAAAGGTTAATCGCTCTTTCCTGAGCAAGGAAGCATTCCAAAATGAAGATGAAAAGGCAGTGCCTCATGCATGCTGCTGAATAATTATAATGACAAGGACATACACCAGCCGGCCAGCTTTCCTTCGGGGAACAAGATTAGCGCTGAATACACAGCAAAATATACTCCTTTCCTACTTGAAACCGTCAGTTCTTCTGTATCCATTCCATACACTTATAACCTGTCTTGCGTCCTGTACGCCAGCATAAATCACTGGCAGGCAAAAGGTTTTCATTACTCACGAGGTCTTACAGTCTGCTCAGTTCCCTAAAAGATTAGCTGCCTGCCATGCCACCTTGTGCCACGATCCAGCTCTTACAAGCTAAGCCAGATGGCACTTCCCCTGCATTTTGATGGAGCACCCACTTTAGGTGGCGCAAGAAGATGACGCTGGTAAGTCAGTAGGTGATACTTCCCTCTTCTGCGTTACCCCTGATGGTCACTGAGTCAGGAGAATATGCTGCAGGAAGGATCTTCCCATGGGCTGAGATGCAAAACAGAGGTCCTGACCACTTATGGCTATGAAAGTTCTCCTGGCACTTTTTGCAAGAGTGCTCACGCTGTCTAAATTCCAATGTGAGTAATTATGGCTGGCCTGCTTAAAATATTCCTGTCGTTTCAACTGGCTGTTTGATGCATCTTCAGTTCCTTTCCTCCACTGTCATGTTGTGTTGCAGTGCACTGAAGAATGCCACCATTCACCCCAGGAGTGGTCGCAGCATGCCCCGCTTTGCAAAGTGCTTTTAGGACCTTTCAGCAGGAAAAGGTGTTCAAATGATCACGCTCTTATGATTCCTAAGCGTTCTACTGGCATCAACCATCCAGCTAGTAAAGGATGTGGTGGGAGCCTAGTGTCAAAAGAAGTGCTAAGAGAAACGTCAGTCTTTCTCTAATATTGGCTTAACATTTGAAGAACATTTCCCCAGCCACACTGAAATGAATGTCTGACCAGGAGTTACATGGTCTGGAACACTGTAACTATGAATAAGCTTTTGGATTAATTTAAAGAGGACCCAGGGCTGGCTCCCGGCACCAGCTTGCCAAGCAGCTGCTTGGGGCGGCCACTCCAGAGCGGGGCGGCACGTCCAGCTATTCGGCGGCAATTCGGCGGACGGTCCCTCACTCCCGCTCGGAGC
The DNA here is from genome assembly GCF_002925995.2 of Terrapene triunguis. Classification (NCBI taxonomy): domain Eukaryota; kingdom Metazoa; phylum Chordata; order Testudines; family Emydidae; genus Terrapene; species Terrapene triunguis. Next base: position 2,774,419 of record NW_020664462.1, on the reverse strand, counting down.
GAAAGACCTCCCGCCGAGTTGCCGCCGCGGCTTTTTTTTTTTTTTTGCGCTGCTTGGGGCGGCAAAAACCCTAGAGCCGGCCCTGAGAGGACCTCACGACGGTGAGGAACTTGGGTAAAAACAAACATGATTAAAAGTCATCTGGAAATATGGACCTTTCAGAAGAGGATGTGCTACAAGACAGATAGCTGGAAAGCTGTGATAGGAAGCACCAGTGCTGAATTCTGTGTTGTGTTGAGCTCTGGTGTGTAGCTGCTACTTCTCAGTCAGAGGTAAAATCAGTGAAGGTCTTTTCATTGACTTCAATGGACTTTGGCTCATGCCCTTCTCCACCACAATGCAGCCGGGGTGGCTCTAAAACCTAGAATTTCATTAGCTGGTGTACTCCACATTTTCAAGTGCCCCATGCTGACCAAGTGGATGGCAGAACTTTGCAATGCTCTCAGTTCTTTGCTTTTCATTAAGTTAGGATAACACATGATGCAAGGGGAGATGGTAATAAGGGGGGGGGGGAGGAGAAGGAGGCTTCCACCAAACTTCTCAGGTGGCTTGTCCACATGAAGTTTGCAGCCTGCTAGTGCCAGTTTCTTTTCTAGTGTGGATGAGGATGAATGGAATAAGGCTGGTGTGGATCATTTTTGGAGAAAATGTGAGAGCAAGTGGGTTTGGAGGAGGAGAAATAGCTTGCAGAGCACATGGGGTCAGAGAGACCCTTCCAAACAGAGGGAGCATGAAAGGAACCGGAGCAGACCACAAGGCCCAAGTAGTGGAGCACCAATGCCTACATCTGTTACACGCTCCTACTATGCAGGGCCTATTTGCTTTACTAACCCAGCCGTGCAGCTGGTAAGGCAGCACCGAATCCTAGAGCATGCGTGACAGAGGTTTGGAGCAATCACTACAGGGTGGAGCAGGAGAAATTGAATGGGGAGGGGTAAGCATCAGACCCGAGGGTGAACCTATGTTCATCAGTATGCACCTGATCCAACAGGCCTCCCCTGGGAGCCTTTCCAGTGTCTTCAATGGGAACTGGATCAGACCCTGATGAAAGAAGGCCAAGGAGTTCAGTGGGCTCCCAGGGACGGCAGTTTAGCGTTCCATCATAGCAGCAAATAGCCCCCGTTGTTAAGGCTCAGGCTGCGTGCATACAATTAATGGCCTCGTGGGGATAGATAATGAATAAACCATCCCCACTCCGTCTCCCCAGTCATTCTAATTGTGAACCAGGTCGCTCACTCTGGATATCATTTCAGTTCTTTTATAATACCTGTGTATTGAAGTCACTACCTTTGGATTTACAGAGATAGCAACAAGCCACAGACGCCCCAACTGCTTTCAGAGTGTGTAGAGAGGCCTGGCTGACAGACAGGCCAGACCAGAGCAGCCTTAGGACTGATTTGCAGGCTCAAGTAATCCAGAATACAGATATTCGCTGTGATCTTCCTGTGCTGAAAAACTGCAAGGAAGGCCAAAGGGGAAAATCCATATTTGGATATGAGGATAATACTATTTAAAAGCATAATCTCATCCAGTCTCTTCATCCTTTCTCTCCTGGGGAAGTCTGTGACCGTGGAGCTGCAGAATTCTGGTGTAGCTAGAAGCCAGAGTACGTTGCACAAGTTTATGGGTACGTCTACACTGCAATGCGAGGTGTGATTGCGTACCTCTGCTCACTTTAATCTAGCTAACCCTGCTACATATAGCAATGATGACACAGCACGGGCTAGCAACATACCCCGGGCTCTGGATGGGCTTGTAGAGCCCAGGCTGAAGTCTGCGCAGACACATCTTCCCTGCTATTTTAGCGAGTTAGCTAGATCAAAGCTAGCGTGGGTGTGCCTGCATGAGCGGCAATCACACCTTCGACTGCAGTGTAGACACACTCTATGTCACTTTTTACATCAGGTCAGAGTGTCTATACTAGGGTTTTCTATTGCAGTAATGCAATATACTCAGTGTAGACGTAAGCAGAGTCTGAAAGAGCTCTTCCCTGACAACTAGCTAGGGAGAGGGAGAGATTTCAGGAGCAAACTGTATTGACATGAACACACCTACTCTGCCTGGGTATCCAGCAGACAGAAGCTGTGTTGCTCACAGTGATCAACTTTGGCTGGTACAAATAACTTTAGTACTGAACACAGGGGTAGTGATATGTTGTTATCTTTATTGTATGAGTAAAGGGGAGCAGAATTGTGCGTAACCTGTCCCGACTGAGCGGGTCACCCTCAGCTGAAAGGAACTCGCTAAGCCAGGTGCTCGAATGCTGGCCCTCTGTAAAAGGAAGAGGGGTGGGGAAAGGTGTCCCTGCCAGGAGATATGGACTCTGCCTGAGGATCCCTGATCTGGTTTAACCTGTTCCTCCCCATTGTTCAAAGATCCAGCTAAGTAGCCTCCATTAGGAGTCTTGTTCTGTTAAGTGCTCACTAAGAGCTGACTATCAGTAAGAGCTAGGTGGAACCTCAAGAGACTGTCCTGCAGAGGTCGCAGCAGAAGGTGACTGACGAATGGCTGGCAAGGGCAACCAGCAGAGCAGTAAGCAGGCGGCTGGTGAAGCAGCGAGTGGAACGGTGGCTGGCGAGGTGGCCAACGGAGAGGAACAGCGGCTGGCAGGGCGGCCAGGCAGCGAGGAACAGCAGCTCGTGGGATGGCCAGCCAGAGCAAGTGCTCAGATGGTGGAAGACGCAAGGTGCCTTCTCCCCCGGGTGGGAGGTGAACTCACTCAGATGTGCCTCTGAACCCTGGGTCCTCTCTGACCAAGGACAGCCCTGTGAGTGGGGTATGGTGAGGGAGCAGAGGGGGCACAGAAAAGGAACTGTTGGTTGTAAAACTCAAGAACACGAGGCAGAAGGTTCTGCCCCGCGCACTCTGGGGTGGGCGTCCTGCTCACCGTTTTAAGTTCATGAATCCTGCTTGCGGCATTTTCCCTAATTCATGTCGGGTCACTTCCCGCCTTTCATTAAAAGTTTCTTTCCTACACTCAGACTCTGTGCTTGCGAGTGGGGCAGAATTGCCTCTCCAAGGCGCCCAGGGGTGGTGTGTAATTTTCCCAGGTTACTGGGTGGGGGCTCGAGCTGATTCTGTGTTGTATTGTTGGAAAGGAATCCCTAGATATTGAATCCGCCCCCGGTAGAAACATAGAGGAGAGAAGACTGAGTTTTTGCCTCCAGGGGTGGGGGTGGGGGGTAAAGAATGACCTTGACTAGCTATATGGCGGTAAAAACTACCTGTGCCTTCTCGCCACTAGAATTTTACATCAAGAAAGCCAGCTCCATAGAAAAATAATCACACCCCTTCTTACAGTTCTGCTTTTGTTTACAGCACCGCCCTGACTAAAGATGATTGTTATTCTTCATTCATAACAGGGCCTTATTCCAGAGCCCAGCCCCTTTCTAGCTATTAAGCAAACAGCTCTGCAAAAATACTTAAGACTCTGATCCTGTTTGATTGGGAGCCCTTTTAAAATGCAGGATGTTTGCAGCTAACCTCTCTAGCCATGAGACTTCTGTATAAATTACCTGCAATTAAATACAATTACTTGATTAGATCCAAGGCATCCCATGCCTTTTACTGGAGTCAAAGCCTTTGTGACTTGTTCCATTAAAATCTGCACTGACAATTAAACATGCATTAACAGTTTAGGGCCAGATCTTTCAGAAGTGGTGTGCTGAGTCTTCATTTATTCACTCTGATTTAAGGTTTCGCGTGCCAGTAATACATTTTAATATTTTTAGAAGGTCTCTTTCTATAAGTCTATAATATACAACTAAACTATTGTTGTATGTAAAGTAAATAAGGTTTTTAAAATGTTTAAGAAGCTTCATTTAAAATTAAATTAAGATGCAGAGCCCCCCGGACTGGTGGCCAGGACCCGGGCAGTGTGAGTGCCACTGAAAATCAACTCGTGTGACGCCTTCGGCACACGTGCCATAGGTTGCCTACCCCTAGGTCAGAACATTTAACTTAGGATTAAAATACAATGCAAACACTCACGCCCAAGGTTCCCTAACATGGCTCAACTGCCTTGAGTGCCTCTGACCCTGGGCTAACATTGCAGTGTAGACATACCCAAAGAGACCAGATAGGAAGAGGTCCAGGGAATGCAGCAACCACTAGTTAAAAGAAGCAGTACGCCGCTACTGTTTATAGTGTCCCGGGGTTGGGTCCTGGAGTAGTGCGTGGGCCCAGGTTCCCTCTCCAGCCACTAGCAAAGTGGGCTAAGCCCCAAGAAGGGGACAAGAAGCCTGAATGAAGGGTGGAATTTAAAAGGGCCAGAGACCCCAGTGAGGGCTGACAGTTTGTTGAACTCTTTGCTATCCCAGAAGGGGTTTATTCATTTTGCCTGGGTGACTTGGCTGGAGGGTTAAGCCACTGAAGACCCAGGTCATCAATCTATAAAGGATGCTAGGAGCAGGGGAAAGGATTTCAGTACCACACCCAGCCACTAGGAGGCACTCAAGAGGTGAGCACCCCGTCACATCACTATTGAGGTGCATGGAGCAAGGTAAGCAAACTGCCTTCCAGGTAAGAAATTGGATGGACTGCTCCTCCTCAGCTGACCCGTTTGAAATACCACGTTTGGCATCTACCCTTCGGGAGCTTCCAACTGGGGCGAGGCACATTTAGATCAGTTCAGGAGGCTAAACGGACAGGAACAAAAAGTGCAAATTCTGTCCTCAGAGGCACCTGTGGTTCGCTGGGAAATCCGCCCAGGGCAGAAGCAGGACCTGAAAATCAAGGGGAAGCTGTTGATTACGAATCACTTAATTATCTCCCTGCTAATGAAAAGTGACGTATTTCTTTGGTGAATTCGCTAGGGACAGGGCTCAGTGGATTGGAGACACTAGCGCTGGTGAGAAGTCAGCCCTGGGGAGTGACGTCTCTGTTCATGCCCAGCGGAGTACTGGGCACACGTAGGAGCAGCGAGTAAGCTTTTCCCAGCTCTCCTGCTGTTTCAGGCTTCCATTCAGCTCAGCACGCGCGGTAGTCAACAGGACTTAAGCGTGTGCTTTACTGAAAAGTGATGGGATGAGTCATGCGCTGACTCTTAAAGTACCTGTTTCGGTGCTTTGGGACCATCGTGACTAGG